>NC_139218.1:261910755-262190755 GCF_055691185.1 Crinia signifera
GCAATATTATTGAATATACTACTGTAAAAGTTATGTATTTATTTTTTTATCTTAAGCACTTTGTAAGACATGTCACTTGGATTTTTTAAATTATACTCTGTAAATATAAATGCTGTAATCTACATATTTACATATATTTTGTATTTATAATATATGTTAAAATTCATTTTACATGTGATGAGTAAACCAATCTCTCCTTGACAGGTAATCATTGTAATTTTTATGTTCATTTGTAGCCTTCTATACACAAATTTTTGTACGTACTTATGTAATCTTTTATTACAATTTAGTCCTCCAGAGATAGCACTGTGAGTTTATCATGCTTTAATTGATGCTGAGGTAATTAATACAGTGTTTCAATTAGACAAGAAGTCCATGTTGAGAATAAGAAGCATTACATGTATTGTGTAAAAAAGTAATGACTGTATTAAGTCTCTAGACTCATCACAGGAGTAAAACCTTACCAGAGTTCTACATTGTTAAGATCTCATCTGGGTAATATTTTCCTTTATAGACAATGATTAAAGTGATAAATGAAAATGTTTAATATTTAATTTTTTATAGAATGTTTTTGTTAAAAGACATGTTTGCTACTGGGCCATTATTTATAAAGTAAAAGATCTTGGGGAGCTTTGTCAAGCAATGGTTTTGTCAAATTGCCACATTCATCTGATTTTCCTGCAGAAGACCTATACGAACATCAATGCCAAAGAATCATTTTCAAATCTGGCAAAGTAACAAATCAAAATCCTGATTTACATATAATTTCTTAGATTTGTTAAGCTGCATGCTTAGGAAAACATGCTATAAATATCACAAGATCACATTCTCTTGACCTATTATAGCCATAGGCGTGCGCAGCACATTTCATTAGGGGGTGCACCATTCTATTGGGCATGTCTAACACACCCATTGGGTGTGTATAATAGTGTGTACACACGGTAAGATATGCCTTCCGATGTTGACGATATAGTCAATATCGTGTCGGCATCGCATGCAGATCACAAGCAGATTGCAAAGGTTTTAACCCTTGCGATCTGCTTGCGATCCCTATGCACGTTCATGTATTGCAAGACAGATAGTCTTGGCTGCATTGACTATATAGTGCAGATCTGCACTATATAGTCAAAATTGTGCCACTGCATGCATGCCGTGCGATGCGAGTCCCGATACGATCTGATCGTATCGGGACTCACATAGCACGGCATATCTTCACCGTGTGTACACACCATAACACCATCAATCAGGTGTGTCTACCATCTTTTGGCACTCGCTATATTATAAAATGTCTTTCAGCCACACCATAATCTCCTGCCTATTTCATTTTATTTAATTACTCTGTGTAACAAAACATGCAAATAAATTCAAACATATTTATGTATGACACAGGTACAGTATGTAGTGATATGACAATGGTCTAATACAATTACCAATGCAAAACACACATAATTAATTGATGGGCTCTTCTTTTAATGGAAAACAGTTCTAAAAAGCAAAAAACTTTGGTAAAAGGTATTGCTGGTTGCTAGCGGCATGGTGCCTGTGCACCCATAACACTCAATGTGCACACGCCTATGATTATAGCCTAGGAAACCTATAAAACCCTAGCCGCAGCTATTGGAAATGTTTGTGTGACATTAGCTGTACAGCAGAAGCGAGGAAGGAGGAGCCATAGTACAAGAACCAATGTCCATGGAGGATGCCGGCTAGAGACCGGAACGTACCGAGAGTCAGAGTCCTGGGTCGTTTTTGGTTCTTCGGACTGTAACGCGACAGGCGGAATTCAATGTTTTGGCTGTCGAGTGTTGTAAGTCTGTGGATCGTTGAAAACGCCTCCACGAATAAGACAATCCATGCCCGTTTCCGACAATACAGACTCACCTCTATAGGGAGGAAGGTCTGTAGCAGGCGAGTCCTGACCAGGATTGAATACTTAACTGCCGATATTTCCCCTGTCGGAAATATCGCCAGAGATTGAATATCATCCTTAGTATGATCATCTTGTTATATACTTTTTCAGTAATTCTAACTTTCATTGATTGCTTTCTATATCCACAATGTTGCCCTGAACAGTCAGAATGTCATGTGGGCTAAGCCTGTGCCACCCTTACCTTGGTATGCACAGTGTACGTTATAGTTTTATAATTATGACTCAGCATTCCACTTTATTGTTGTAAATTTAAATTGAATGATTTGAAACTACATGAGACTAGATTATGCTCTAAATATGGGTCAATGAAGAAATCTATAAAGCTATTTTGATCATTTTAATTGTTGTCAATTATGTATAGCAACAAAGGTTACAGCATTTGTTACACTAGTTTATTATGTTTTCCTTTTTTCAGTTCCCTCTTCATTCAAATTCCTACTGTATCTTTTCTGAGGTCTTCCATTGACTGCACTTGGTGCCTAGATGAAACTGCTGGCATCCCTGTAATTGATGTACTTGTTTGGCTTGCCAATGCTGAAGCACAGTAGATGAACCAAGTAAAACTGACAAAGATGTTGCATTTCCTCAGTGGATGATGCTATATTGGAGGAAATTTCTGAGGTCACAGCATTAATTGCAATTTTAACTATCCTCGTGTTAAACATCCAACTACTGGCAAAGTGTATCCTTTGAAGCACAGGATGAACTGTGAATCACGCTTCATTGTTTATCTGATATTGTGCCCATGCAAAAAACTGTATATAGGTAAAACTATCCGTATGCTTATAAAAATAATTTCTATGCATAGGAGCTCCATATGTGCACAGAGATTGTTACTGTTTGGGCCCTATAGTCAATGGTTCATTAACATTAGATTGTTTGTTCATATATGCACACTATATCATCTGCCCAAGCAAACTTTACTGCAGTAAACAGTATTAGTTGGGCCTGCATATCCATGACAACGTTTATCATTGCCATGGTTACCACCCTGACTTCCGGCTGTACTGGGAGACGTCCGCAGTCTCTCGGCCTGCTGCGCATTGAACTGTCATATGTCAGTGCCGGAACACGTGCACGGCCAGGATGTGGCGTTTCTTTGACGGAGATAGACTGCGTAGGTATGTATGGTGCTACATTGTCTATATATTAGATCTTATTTATCATCTACTGAGACTATTCCCCCTTTTTATAAAGGTGCAAGGGGTGCACCGAAATGGCAGCCGTCAAGGGAGGACTGGCTATTATGCCTACACAGTTCAGCTGTTTTATGACGATAAGGATGTTTGGTCATGCAATCCATTTCTTCTATGCCTCTTAATGGTTTGGATATGGACTTTTGAATATACATTTCTGATCATCTCCATGGCGTCCTGTGCTGGTTTTGACTGTGAGGAGGAGAAATCCCTTCTCTGGATGTACTACTGCCATAATATTTTGACCGGGCAAAATATATATATATATATATATATATATATATATATAGACACACACAAACTGGCTGTATGTACTGTCTGTTTGTGCAAGCATGAATATTTTGGGGTGGCTGTGTAGATCTCCTAGTTACATCCCTATCAGGAGCACAAACAACTTGCATAGGCATGGTACAGTAGGTGGACTAACAGGCTGATGATGATATTCTTCTTATGCAGGTGGCATATATTTCACCCCAATAAAATGGGAAATATCCAAAATGCTTGGGATTTGTGCAGATATTGAAATTCCTGGCAGGAGTAGGACCCAGGTCACTCCAAACACCAAGTCCAGCTGTGGGGGATTGCTCTTAATAATTTATAATTGAACCTTAAATAATAATAATAATAATAATAATAATAATAATATATCTAAAAAACCTTCTAGTAGCTCTTAGATTTTCTTAAACCAGAATAGTGATCAGTTCCAGGTTAAGCAATTAATTTAGATTTTTTATTTACAGAACAAAATGGTTCTATAGTAATTTCAGTACAAACTTGCATACACTTCTTAGATCTGCACAGATGTCCCTTTCCTTCATATTTCATGAAACATCTGCTAAATTTTTCAAAGTGTGATTCCTTTCTACCATCAGCTCCATAAAAAGTTGTGATATGTTTTTACACACTGTTTTTTAAATAATCAAAAAATTAAAGTATATATATATATATATAGATAGATAGATAGATAGATAGATAGATAGATAGATAGCTGTGGCATAACTGGCATCTGTTTTTTCAGAGTGCCAGAGTGCAATTATGCTGTCAGAGTGCAAGTATGCTGTCACCTGGAAGGCACCGGATATATATATATGTGTGTGTGTGAGATATGGAGGGGGGGGGGGGGGCACTCGCAGCATAGACTCGGAGACAATAGTGTCTTAACGTTTCAATTCTTGAAAATAATTTTCATCAGAAGTGTTTAAACAAATAAAACAAACATACCTTTATTCCTTCACCAACACCTCTTGTGTCACATGATCCCGCTGCATGGATGCATGCGTCTGCTCAGTCGCACTGCTGCTGACGTCACACTGCAGGGGGAAATTTGTTGCCTGGTAACCGGGCTAAACAATGGTGTATACTGCATGTAAACATTTGGCTAATAATACTAACAGTACTGCAGGAAGGATAAAACTGGAAGAAAAATTAATATTCACTACTGTAGGGCATTAGTCCAAAGTGAGCGTGTCAATACTTATAAGAAGCAATTGAGATTTAAATATTTGTTAAGTCTGTGAGGGTTAACGGCTTTTAGTTCAAAAGTCCATCTAGCTTATTTTTAAAGTAGTTGGCGAGCCCGATCTCCTCCTCTTATGGTAGCTGGTACCCCGTCTATAATTTTATAATGCAGAGTGGAGAGTCCATGTTGGGCTGCTGAAAAGTGCCTGGCCACCGGCTGGTCGGAGGTTTTTCCTTCAATAGCATAGTGGATGGCACAATGATACATGGCCATCCGATCCTTGAATTTACAAGTGGTCTTGCCTACATAGGAAAGACCACATGGGCACTAAGGAAGATAGACTACAAATGAAGAATTACACGTGAAGATTTGCCTTATTTTGTATGTTTTTCTCGATTGAGGGTGCGTAAAGGTGATTGGACAATTGAATGATTGGATGATTGGCTGAATGAAGATTGGACGATTGGATGATTGGACGATTGGATGATTGAAGATTGGACGATTGATTGGATGATTGAAGATTGGACGATTGGAGATTGGATGATTGGAAGAGTGAACGGTATAAGATTGGACAATTGGATGATTGAGGGTACTGTGATGTTGGCTCCCCGGGAATGGAGGTGGATCAATGGACCGGATACCAGGAAGAGGTTGAGATGAGGTCAGAGGCCAGCAGGGACTACTGACTGACAGGACAGGAGTCAGGATCTTCCCAGAGCTGTGTACTGCCCAAGAGACATGTTAAATCTGCCCCCCTGCAGTGCACATGGTTTTGTCCATCTAAGAAGGAATTTGCCTCTAAGAGTGAACTAGAATAGGCCGTGTGTGTGTGTGTGTGTGTGTGTGTGTGTGTGTGTGTGTGTATGTATGTATGTGTATATATATATATATATATATATATATATATTGTGACAAAGAATCCCATACACTGGGTAAAGATTAAGTTTTGGTCTTTATTTTTGGAGCAGGTCACAGCATACCAAGTACACAGCATAGGCAAGTATAGTTTCAGAAAGCAACACACAGGTAAACACAGAAGTGTTCAAACTCTTCAGAATGCTCCAGTGGCCCCTACCCTAGCCCACACCCCAGCCTATCACTTAGGTAGCTGTTCCACCATCAAGAGCAATGACCTACTGGCATTGAAACACTTTTATTAGGAAGCCACAGGTGTTGCTAATTAGCCCAATCTTAATCACATCAATTTTTTGTTGCTGCTACTGATCTAAAACCTGGACTGGTTCTTCCATATGATTTTCATGTGTAAAGATGCTGTCCCTGCCATACTGTACTTCTCCCTCCTTAGCTTTAACCACCCTGGTGAAGCTCACAAATTTTCAGGTAAACTCTCTGTCTCATCCACCTATAGTTGTGCCATATGCCTGGGTACACAGCCCTCCACCACTTTTCAGAGATCACCCACCTCGCCATCTAACTCCACCCCTAGCATTACCATAGGATTGGTTGGAGGATCTGGACCTACAATCCACATTAAGGTGCTGTTTCCCCAGACAATACCGCATCTCAAACTTAAATGACTTTAAGGCCAAAAACTACGGTCACATGGGCATTTACCTCTTTGTTCCTATGCATCCATTGTAAGGGCGCATGGTCTGTGACCAACAAAAATTCTCATCCCAACAAATAATACTTTAAGGATTGGACTTCCCACTAAATTGCTAAGCACTCCTGCTCTACAGTTGAGTACTGGTGCTCACTGGGCAGTAATTTACAGCTAAGGTAGAGGATAGGCTTCTCCTCTCCATCTACCCCTTTGGAAAGGACTGACCCTAACCCTGCCCCAGAGGCATCCAGCTGTAACACAAGACAGGCGTGGTGCAAAATCTCATCTTAAATCC
The DNA here is from genome assembly GCF_055691185.1 of Crinia signifera. NCBI lineage: Eukaryota > Metazoa > Chordata > Amphibia > Anura > Myobatrachidae > Crinia > Crinia signifera. The sequence continues at coordinate 261,917,200 of NC_139218.1, forward strand.
TGCTAAGCAGTTTCCACTGGTCTAGACCACATTATCTTGTCTGGGGACTGTTTTTTAAGACATTCGGTTAGTAGAGCCACTCTCGTGGCAAAATATCATAGTATGCACCTGCAGTAGTATCCCACCAGACCAAGAAATGTCCTAAGTTGTGAATTATATTTTAGTTTAGACCAAGTGAGAACTGCTTCTAACTTACTAGGCCGAGGTTTAACTTGTCCTCTGCCCACAATTTGTCCTTCCACTATACCAATGGCACATCTCTCAGAGATGGCTCTAAACCCATTTTCCTGTGGAGACTTTAAGATGACATCTACCTTTGGAAGGTATGATTCACAGTCAGAGCTGAAAATAACAATATCATCTAAATGCACAGCTGCATATTTCCTGTGGGGCCACAGCAACTTATTCATAGCTCTCTGGAAGGTTGTTGGGGCACCATGTAAAACAAATGGCAGCATTTTGTACTGAAATAAGCCCTCTGGGGTAGAGAAGGCTGTTTTTGCCTTAGCAGCTACTGTCAAAGGAATCTGGCAATATCCTTTTGTCATCTCAAGAGTGGTAAGTTACTAACTCTTGGCTAAATTATCTACCAACTCCTCAACCCGGGGCATAGGGTACGAATCAAAGTGAGAAACTTGATTTAATTTATGGAAGTCATTTCACCAAATTCACAACTTCCTGTTTCTGTCCAGAACTAAATGTGACTTCAATGGGTACCTGGCATTCTGGAACTTTTTTTTGCTGCCAAAGAGGGCTGACTCTCACATTCCTTTCAAGGTTTATATGGTAGATTTGTACCTTCCTTGTTCTAACCTCCTGTCAAACCTTATAAGTGCATACAGATAGTGGTAGATGCTCAAATTAGTTCAGTAATACTATTCAGGTGCATGCAAGGGAGGGGTTAATACTGAGTAAGTAACAAGACATTGGTTCCCCCAGCACACTGAATAGTATTAGTAACCAATCTTGAACAAATACATGATAATAGAATTCAGAGATATTGGTTACATATACCTGCGCAGGTGTATGACATGCCCCCAAGCCGCATCAAGGCTTCTCTGTATATTGGGGGTCCCTAGCGCTATATCTAGGTGCAGGGTGTGGCACCCCAAAAACTATCATAAGCTAGGAGCCCCAGTGCGGCATGCCAGTGAAATACTATAGTGTTAATAATTAGTGATAGGAAGCCGAAGCTATATATAAATAGAGAGAGATAAAATAAAAAATGGAATGCAATTAAAATAAGAGATAGATAGTGTTAGTGAGGGGAAAGTGTTAATAGAATGTAAGGGCATGCTGCACTAAAGCCACCTAGCCCAACCAGTCCAGGGGCACCGCACCCCACACCACTGTTACCCTAAATTGGGTCTACAATTAACCAGCAAGGAGCCACATGATATATCTGAACTAAGAGCTAACTACCTTGGAGCAACCCCAGACTACTCCATGTGGCATATCAGGGCCTGCATCTCAGCCTAATGCAAGTATTAGTACAATACATAGTATTAGTAACCAATCTTGAACACTACATGATTATAGAATTCAGAGATATTGCCTTGATAAAGAGATATAAATCTCAAAACGCGTCAGAAGGAGGACTTGCTATTCTATGTTGTGACACTCTCTGCTGGAGGCTTTGGATTTAGCACCGCCTTTCTGGGATTAAGGTAGGATTGAAGTTACCATATATACTACTTAAGTATAAGCCTACTTTTTCAGAACAGTTTTTATGCTGAAAAAGCCCCCCTCGGCTTATACTCGAGTGATGGTCCCACTTGAGTCAATACGTTTTTCCAGTTTTTTGTTGTAAAATTAGGTGCCTCGGTTGATATTCGGGTCGACTTATACTCGAGTATATACTGTATATTGATTTCACGGAAGCTGCGATACCGGTCCGCGGCTCTGTTGTACCCTGCCTTATCCACGAAGGACGAAGCAGTCAATCCACCAACAGACAGCATTCTTTTATGAAATTTTATATCATTTTCTTAAAAAGATTTTTATAATAAAATATAATTTTTGAAAAAAAATCATCCTTGAGTGGAGAAAGAAACCTTTATGAATGTGACACTGCACAACTTATTGTGAGTACCGGTACGCATTCTTGTATGTCAGATACCCCCATAAGAAGAATCTTCATGCATGAGGAAGATATCTCTACATAAGATCCACTAAAAGAAAGCCAGATGAGCTTACTCTCACTGCATGTTAGTGAGGTATGAACATCAAGACACTGGGACATCCCTATCTTCCCTAGGGACACTTGTAGTAAAGTTCCCTTATCACTAAACAACTGTCTTTTGTTATTTCTTCTATCCATATAAAAACAACAATTAGGATCATCCAAAAACAAGAAGAAGCACACACAAAAAGAGAAAACTGACCACCATCAACCACAAGAAGCTAAGTATTTAAATCATCTATGATTAATCTGGTGTAGCGCCTTATCCCTTACCAAAAATAAAAACTATTTGCATTGCTTTTATTGGGGCGAATAAGGAATAGCCCTTTTAGGTTAAGGCAAGGCAGCATAACATCAGAAAGAAGCGCCCAGGACTCTGTTTGTTACCCTTTTTTTGCATTTAACTTGCTTGGTTTATTAAGTTTATAGTAAAAAATACAGTTAAGTAGACTTTAATGTACAACTTGGAAGTGGAGCTCAGTCCCTTTGCAAGTGTGTGCCATGAGGACAGCAGGATTGAGACTGGAGTCTTTAGACTCAGGGGTAGATTTATTATAGCGGCGCTAAGAGCGCCGCTATAACACTCCCTGCTTCACCTCATTAGCGAGGTGAAGCAGGAGGGGACACCGACAAGATCTACTAAGATCTTGCCGCTGAAGCGGGGGAGCGCTAATTCCCCCCCTCCGGCAATGTCCCCTCCAGCTGACAGTGTTTTTTTTTTTTTTTATATAGCATTTTTATTTAACTTTTTCAGTAACAAATATAACCAAAACACTTCCCAGACCAAAGACAAAGACATACCACAATAAAAAAAAATAACACATAGAATCACAAAAAGTCACATCTTCTTAGCCTCATTCTGTAATCATCCATAGCTTTACCGTCGGCCTCCTATAGTCTGAAACAACTAGATTATCCTTTCCGGGTTGTTCACCGGGTCTCTATTTTCCTCTCCTTCCCTCCTCCTTTCTCCTCCTCCCCCTTCTATCACCTCCTCCCGTGGTTATCCCGCCTCTTTTAATATCAGAGGCCGCCTTTTATGCGGCATGAGGCATGCCAGAGAGGGGGGTGACGACCAGGGAGGGGAGGGGAGGGAAAAGGGGAGAAAAAAAAAAAGAAAACTTTCCTCTAGTGCTCACAATAAAGAGGGTGTCTTGTGTATCCCTATTACTGATTCCTCTCTATCAGATAAGGGAAATCGTGTCTATTATCCATGTGCTTTGAGTTATGTGACATCCTCCCCCCTACTAACCAACCTCACCCCCCCCCCCCCCACACTTTCTAACGCGATATAACCTATTTCTTACCCTCTACGTTAACCTATAACTGTGTTATAAGTGTTAACTGACGCGCTGTCTGCTTCTCCCCCGGCTGGCTCACTGCGCATGCGCGGGATCTCGCTACTCACGCGAGATCCCAGCGCAGCTCAGAGCCAGCAGCAGGGACAGCACTGCCTGCTGTAGGCAATGGGGCATCGCCGTCTGCAGCTGTCGAAGTTGTTAGCTGCAGGCGGCGGAACGGTTAGCGATGCTGACCATTCATAAATTAGGCAGGAGGCAGGCGCGCAGCACGAAATATCATAGCTGCGCTATGCCTCCTGCCCCGCACCCAGGGCCGGATTTGTCACTAGGCCCGTGAGGCACGGGCCTAGGGGCGGCACCTATCATGGGCGGCATGCTGCCTGTCACCATGGCAGATCAGGCAGAAGCGAGTGACAGGCACTGGCAGTGGTGGAGGGAGGGGAAGCAGACACACAGTACCGTAAATAATAGTGCTGATGCACTAGCGCCGTGGCTTGGGGCAGCCGGGGGAGTCTGCGCGGCTGTCTCCTGGATTGTCAGCACTGCTGCAGGGACCGGAGGCGCAGGACCTGTCAGACAGCAGAGACGGGCCATGCCGGCGCCAGCTAGAGAGCACTGATGCGGCGGGTCCAGGGCTTAAGTGAGCTGGCAGACAAGTAGAGGCAGCAGTGCGGTGTCTGCCAGCAGTACAAGAGGACAGTGTTCCCCTCGCCTCAACCGGGAGCAGCGACAGTATCACGAGACAGTGCCGCCCCTCTCCTCGACCACGAACAGTTGCGGTAAAGGAGGAGAGCGGACGGACAGTACTCTGAAAAGCAGAAGAGGAGCCGGTGACCATCAGTAGAACAACCCTCAGAGTGGCAGCAGCAGGACCCGAGAGGGAGAAGGAGCAACAGCACAGATAAGGCGAAAGTGCAGGGCCAGGTGCAGATGACCCAGGCTTCCTCACTGACAATGAGGGGTCCTGTGTTTGCATCTCAACTCCCTCCCTACCACTATGCTTGTCTCTACCCACTACCTTCCACCATGCCTGTCTCTACCCATTCCGTGCCACCCTGCATCACGGTACCACCTCCTTGCGTCTCAATACCCCCTCCAGCAGATTGATATGCAATGTGAATTGCACAGTTGGATCTGCAAGAATATGTAAAAATGGGGGGGGGGCAAAGATTTTGTGCCTAGGGGCGGCCTGAGCCCTAAATTCGGCCCTGCCCGCACCGCCGCATGAAAGACACCCGCTCGGCGGGTGTCATAGATCAGGGGAAGCGCTATCCCCTGCAATGACGCACGGGAATAGCGCAGATTCCCCTGATCGCCCTTTCATAAATCTACCCCTGAGAGACTGGAAAAGTCTCTTTAATGAAGAGGTATAAAGATAAACCATATATTTGGAATTGCAAATTCTTATATAAACTGTCTATTTATTGTATTACAAGCACCCTTGTAGCTAATGGCTAATATGTGATTGAAACTGAAATCAAACTGAAATATTTATACATCTCTATTGGTCTGCAAGTCTGCAAAAAGAGCTAAGCACATACAGTACATACCAGACGATTTGCTCTGGGAGAGATTTCCTAAACATTATCATTGGTGCTCCCGGATGAACACTGAGCAGTATAATTAATGATATCTTTTAGTGACATTACTCGCTGCTAGCATGCATTGTTGATAATATAGTCAACCATGGGGGGTCATTAATGATGCGCAGGAGTGTGGAAAGGCAAAAGCATGTTAGCTATAAGGAGGTAAGCACAACATAATGTAGCTGGCCCTCAAAATGGTATTTAGTAGTTCACTACGAAACATTAACTCTTAGTATTTTTTATCTTGACCTCAGACTCCACTCACATACCAAAAATAATTCATGCTGAGTCCAGGCTCTATGTGGTGTTTGAAGTCAGTGTGCGGAGTCCTGCAAGTAAGGAACTCATGGGGATCTATTGATCATAGTTCACTTCCCATGGAACACAATGAGGGGCAAAGCAACACACACTGCTGTGTAACACTCCATGAGAACATATCTTATAGAAAGCAATAGTAGTTCTAACCAGTTACATCTCTAATTGTTTCCCCAAACTTGATTGGATTTGCTGCCTTTCCATGGCTACTGTGCTTTGGGTTGCATATTGAGGTCATTGATTGCAGTGTGTTCTAAAGTAAAACAAGGTAACTGTACTTAATGGATGTCAATAATGTTTTAACAAACTATGCTCATGTCAATAATATTACAAATTTGCAAATAATCAAATCTCAAATGGGTATATGATTTCAAACAGCACTGTCTAGTTCCCCTTTAAATATAAAATAGCTAATAATAATAAGCGGCTGTTGCTCACATTATGCTTCGTTTAGGATATTTTACATATTACTTTCACCTGAAACTATACATGCAAATATATATATATATATATATATATATATATATATATATATATATATTGTTATTATTTATTTAAAGGATGTACACTTGCCATTCAACATATGCTATCTAAGCTTATATGCCTATACTGACAAGCTTCTTAACACTGCTAAAACACGCTTTTGTATCACCTAAGTATATTATATGTTGTCTGGAATAGCACTGACAGGTTTTTTGTTGTTATTATAGTTTGAGAGAAAATCTTTTTTCATTTCTAGTCAATAAACAGACAAACACATGCCAAAATAAAAGTAAAAAAAAATAATTTTCAAAGCTTCTTTTTAACATACTGTAATTAATTCAACCCACAATTTGTACATTTTCATAAGAATTATATACATTTTCTGTGCATTTTTTGTTCATCTCTATTTTTGTATTTTTTTATAACTTTTTTTTATTGTTCTCTACCCAGAGGAGCAAATTATGTGTATCTAAAATTGATGTGGATGGCACAAACTTACAATTATACTGGGAAAGCTGTGAGAACTTCTCTGGGTCTTAAAAGACACAGAGGACCTTATTCTTGTCCACATGTGATGCTGCAAAATTCTCAGCATCACATGAGGATGAAATGCCACCCACCGCTCCCACGGCCACCCGCCACCCCTCGCTCTACAAGTTTCCACCGCATGGTTTCGAATGTATGTTTAGCATTTGCAGCCTTGGGTGCCGGGGCCAAATAATTTGAATGATTTGAGTGGTGCACGCAAATCTAATACACTCTAAGGCAGTGGTTTTCAACCACTGTGCCGTGGCACACTAGTGTGCCTTGAGCTGTTCTCAAGTGTGCCCCCAGATCTAAAGATGCCCAAACTAGTTTACAGCCACCACCAGTTCAAGTGTTATATACTGGTCTCTTCTTTTCATTTAAAGGGCCAATGTATTTTATTGTGTTACCTGTGGGGACCAGTGTGATTGTTTTTTATATGGGGGGCAATAGGTTTGGTTTTTTCCTGTGGGGGCCAATGTGTTTTGCCCTGTGGGGATCTCATGGTGTGCCTTGGCAATTTTAAAATCTTATTTAGTGTGCCGCAAGGTAAAAAGGTTGAAAATCACTGCTCTAAGGTGTCTTAGATACGTGTGCTGCATTTACGGTGACTGTGTCACTAGCTGGGCTTTTCCATGGGAACAACTAATCTTCGCTGTAAAACTCCCACCGCCGGCACTGCTAGGTGCTAACGGGTTGGCGAACTACTGTGGCAGTTAGGCCCAGAATCTCATCTTCCAACAGTGAAACACTGATGATGAAATCAAAGTGCCTCTTCATTGTTGTATCTTTCCCATGCGATCTATAGACTGAAGGTGGTGACTTGCAATCTACAAGAATAACACACACACAAAAAAAGACTTATATAATTTTTTGGGTTAAATTATAAATTAACTAGTAAATAATAATAAATTATGATGGAAAAAGACATTTTCAAATATAGTGAAGAGCTTCAGAAGCTTTAAAGTAGGCAACAGTAGTATATGCGTCTGGTATGCATCTAGTATTTGGAAATTAAAGCTAAATTAAATATCTTAAACTTGGGATGAGCAGGTTCAGTTCCTAGAGAACTGACACCCACCCAAACGAGGGTTTGATCTCCGATGCCATTTTCTGGATCCAGAACGAGGCTGAATGTCAGCATCCCACTATAAGTTTTTCATGACACCCGGACCCTATATAAATCTCAGTGATCGGTGCCATCTTCATTCTGTGTGTGGATTTCAGATATCATGGATGTGTTAGTGCTGTCTGCTGTGGTAGGTTTGCAAGGGGACACTACTCAATGACTATGGGGACTACTAAGGGGCTGATGGGGGTTACTAAGTGAGGACTACTAATTGTGGGCTGCTGTTCGGGACTGCTAAGGGGATACTACTAATGGCCTGTTTAATTTTTTTTTTTTTACTTCAGGTCTGCCATGTATGTCATATCAGTCCAGAGGTGCTGCTCATTGTGTCATAACAGTAAAGGGGTGCTGCCTCATTTCAGGGGTGCTGCTACATGTGCCATATAATTCCAGAGGTGAAGCCATGTGTGCCCTATAATTCCAGGGGTTCCGCCATGTGTGTGGTATAATTCCAGGGGTGCCGCCACATGTGCTGTTTAATTACAGGGGTGCCACCATCCAAGTGTGCCAAGTGTACTGTATAATTCCAGGAAAGATGCTATGTATGCCTTATCAGTCCAGGGGTGCCAATATGTGTACTGTACAATTCTATGGGGTGCTGCCATGTGATCTGTATAATTACAGGGGTTCCACCATGTGGGCTGTATCAGTCCAGGGGTGCCGCCAAGTGTACTGTATAATTCCAGGAAAGCTGCTATGTATGTCTTATCAGTCCAGGGGTGCCACTACTGTATGTGTACTGTATAATTCCAGGGGTACTTCCATATGTGCCGTATAATTCCAGGGGTTCTTCTATGTGTGCTGTATGTGCCTCCATGTGTGCTGTATCAGTCTAAGGGTGCTGCCATGTGTATTGTATAATTCCAGGGGTGCTGCCATGTGTGCTGTATAAATCCAGGGGTGCTTCCATGTGTACTGTAAAATCCCAGGTGTTCCACCATGTGTAATGTATAATTCCAGGGGTGCTGCCATGTGTACTATATAATTCCAGGGGAGCTGCCATGTGTGTTGTATGATTGCAGGGGTGTTGTCATATGTGCCGTATAATTCCAGGGGTGCCACTTTGTGTGCCATATCAGTTCAGGGGTACCGCCATGTGTATAGTAAAATTCCACCATGAGTGCCACCATGCGTGCCATATAATTTCAGGGGTGCTGCCATTTGTGCCATATCAGTTCAGGGGTGGTGCTAAGTGTGCCGTATCAGTCCAGGGGCTCTGCTAAGTGTGTTTTATCACTCCAGGGGTGCTGGCAAGTTTGCAGTATCAGTCCAGTGTTTGTGTGCCCACCGTCATTTAGCTTAGTTATCCTGCTACCTAAGTGCAACCTTTTGGCCTAAAAACAATATCATGAGCTGTGAGGCTTTCAGAATACACTGTAAATGAGTGAAAATAAATATTATTAAGGTCAATTATACTGTAGGAACAAAACAAAAAAACCTAAATATGTGATTTAAGCTGTTTTTATGATCTAAAAAAAAAAAACACAGATCCATATCCAAAACTGCAAGGGTGGTTTTGGCAAAATCAATCTAGATCCAGAACACTGAGGAGATCCATAGCCAAAACCAAAACACAGAACCAAAAAATGGCCACACACTCCTAGCTTAAACATAATAATGCTGCCACACATCAGACCAACTTTCATCCGACCATCCAACTAATTGGTTGGATGGAATAAAAATCTGGTACTGGATGGGAGCAAATGTAATTTGTAATTCAGTAATTTGCTCCAAAAGTCTGGAAATGGCCAAAACCTGTCGCTCACACAAAGTAATGTAGTTGCATCTGTTTGATTTAAATCATTTCACTGGATGTTTTTGTCCATTTTCCTGGGTTTGTGAGCAAATTGCTCTTTGTCATTTGCTCCCATCCAGTACCAGATTTGTATTCCATCCAACCAACTAGTTGAGGAATAAATTTTGTCCACCGTGCTCAATCCTCGGTTTAAAGCTTATGTTGTGTCTCAAGTCTACAAAGGTGAAAAGACCTGCTGGTCAGGATATTGTCATCGGGAGGGGACCATGACACGGCCACAGCTCCTCCTTCATTTTCTCCCACACCTGTGCAAACAGCTGCAATTTCCCACACAACCCACTGGCGGGGATGCAGGGCAGGCATCTGGTCTGGACTAAAGGACACCTGGTCTGGACTAAAGGACCTGCCAACGATTGCTGACATGTCTACAGTCGATACATTGGATGCTGTCACCATTGAAAAAATGGTGGAGGATTACTTTGGTGACAGCATCCAAGTAGACATGCCAGACAGTCCTTACCTGTACTGGCAGGAAAAAAAGGCAGTTTGGAAGCCCCTGTACAAACTGGCTCTATTTTACCTGAGTTGTCCCCCTCCAGTGTGTACTCCGAAAGAGTTTTTAGTGCAGCGGGGAACCTGGTCAGTGAGCGGCGAAGGAGGTTGCTTCTGCAAAATGTGGAGAAGATGATGTTTATAAAAATGAATTATCAATTATTCAATGAAGACCAGGAATTGCCTCCAGAGATTTTAACTGGACCTGTGATTTTGGAGTCCAGCGGGGACGAATTGCACACACTGAAGCAGGTGGGGAATCAGAGGAGGAGGATGACAAGTGATGATGACATCTTGTCTCTGTAGAGCCAGTTTATACAGGGAGATATAATTAGTTTTTTTGTGTGGGGGCCCAAACAAACCAATCATTTTAGCCACAGGTAGGAGGGCTCAAGGACAATTCTATCTTGCATCACCATTCTTTAATCCCACTGCTGAGAGTCATTGATATGTGAGATAAGTGGACTCTTCTTTAATCACATACAACTGTTTGCGCTCAAGTAGTAATAATCACAGAGCTGACCAATCCCACTGCTGAGAGTCATTGACTGCTGCACGAATCACCCACTGCTCCTCGACTGGTCATTGCCTGGTTATGTCTGGTCAGTAGGTTCCATTCCATTCTACTTCCGTACATATAATACCTCTCTGTCGGTGCATCTACTGCCTTAGTGTTAGGAATCCCAGTGGACTGCACGACAAGAAGTAATGGTACTTGCTAGAGGAACAGATAAACAGAGGCAGGATGGATGAAACTCACTGTATTAGCAGGATCATAAATCAGGAACAGGTACAGGTATCAGAACAGGAACGGGTACAGGTATCAGAACAGGAACAGGAAAAGCTATAGCAGTACAGACATGGCATCAGGCAAGCTATAGCAGTACAGACATGGCATCAGAAAGCTATAACAATACAGACACGGCTGAGAAAGCTATTACTGTCCCTGAACTCAGGGCAAATGCTGTTTTTAAAACCAGCACAGACCAATCGCTGCAGCACACAGAGACAGGCCCCTCAATGATCAATATGTGCTGCAGCTGGGAATGGCACTCTGAGAACGGCCCAGTCCAGCTAATTACACCAGCTGGAACCTCTGGCCACACAGAGCTACTGCAAGGCGAACATAACAAAAGCAGCACCTCTGTGTAACCAGAGGCACCGCAGACCAAACAATGACATCAGCACCTCTGGCCAAACAGAGGTACTGCAAGGTGAACATAGCAGCACCTCTGTGTAACCAGAGGCACTGCAGACCAAACAAGACATGAATGGCAGTCCTGACACTTAGATAGGGTGTTACATGTGTCTCCGGGAAGCCATTCTGCAGTGTCGTTAATAGAGGCACTGTACCTTAAGCACAGATAACATATAGATGACTGTGTCACATTCACAGACACTGTAATGCAGATGAGGAGATTCCATATATTATTCCGGGAGCCCGCCACTGCCGCTCTCACCCTGCATCACACAACCAGAAGCCGTCAGAAGACAGCCGAAAAAGTGACAGGAGCATGCAGGAGATGCTTGTGGTGGCCCACAAAAGTGCTGGACACTTTCGCCATTCTGCCACTGCCTGCCGAAGGCAGCCAAAATGCCCAGTGCTCCTCGGCTGGTGGTAAACACGATCAAGCCCGACAAAGGTCTTCCTGGGGCCTAGTTTTTCAAACTGCTATCCTGTCTGCCACTGCAGTGCCACTCCTAGATGAGCCACGTGTTTGTGCCGCACATTTGTGTGGCTTAGCATAGTTATACAGCTACCTCGGTGCAACCTTTTGCCCTAAAAACAATATTGTGAGGTGTGAGGTATTCAGAATAGACTGGAAATGAGTGGAAATGAATGGTATTGAGGTTAATAATAGCGTAGGAGCAAAAAAGCCCCACAATTTTACAATTTTTGCAGTTTTTTATGCTTTAAAAAGTCAGAACCCAAAACGTTTAGGAGGTGTTTTGACAAAACCCATTAGAAACCAAAACCTGAAGGTAAACAGAACCCAAAACGTGAAAAGTGCCCGGTGCACATCCCTAGTTTGCATTAGCAATGCTGGCAAACCAATTTGTTCACAAACTGTAAATAACAACTGAGTAGGGGTTTGACTTTTTTTTACATGTCACACATATAGCTTCCTTGATTTTCATAACGGGCTGTAAAAATATCCAATTTCCATGTGTAAAGTAAGTCTAACTAAAATAATGTCATTTTATCAAGCATTTGAAACATCACAATCACCATATTTGGACTTTAATAGAATTTGTTTTCCTACAAAAAAAGTAGTAGTTTTATTTTACTAATCTGTAATGCAAATGTTTGTCTTCAAGAAAAATAATTGCAATCCATTCATACTAACTAAAGTGAAAAATGGAGGGGGAGATGCAGGGGCCAGTTGATGGGCGGAATACTGGAGGGCCTTTTACTTTACTGGAGGTCCAATGTACTCCCCAAAAACCTGGATATTTTTAGAAGGTCGAGATTAACCATGTGGTAGGTGGGGCTATAGTTCCAGGCCTTCATATATATTTAGGTTGATCACCCTAGTGGCATCATGATGACCAGATGGCACACAGTCAGCCATACAGCATAAGAATTAAAATCGTGTTTGTAGTATTAGCCAATTTTTCTAATTTTATGGATTTAGGAAACATTGGGGGTAATAATGTACATACCCACATGGTTCTGGCCACATCAACACAACACAAGTCACACCCACATGTCTCTCGTCACAGTATACTTCTCAGTATAGGTCCTTGAACATTTTCTACCCCAGGTCGATGTGAACCTTAATCTGATCCTGAGAGCAAGTAATGTATAATTCCATTGCTAATTAGCTATTACATAAAACACAACTTCCATGCTGGTGGGGACTGTCAAACCTTACCTAGTGACAAGGATGAGACTTTTTGATGGCACCCTGTCTGAGGCTGCAGTTTTCATTATTTGAATTGTTATTGCTATTACTATTTCTAGTTTATCATACATACGGCCTAATTCAGACTTTCTCATGTGCACTGCACAGAGCCTTAGCAGGGGCCCCTGGGCAAAACATTAGCGCAAATACCCCTCCCCCCCCCCCACATACCTATGTGCAGCGGGGTCCAGGAAGCGGCAGCTGGGAGCTTGTAGCGCTGCACTATTTGCAGAGTGGTGGGGCAGGAAGCTGATTTTGAAAGGACTGGCCAGATGCTAATTGGCTGAGAGAATTCAGCCAATCAGTGACTGGCCAGTCTTTTCAAAATTAGCTTCCCACCCTGCCACCAGGCAAATAGCGCAGCGCTACAAGCTTCCAGCCGCCTCTGCCCACCGCACCAGCAGCTCTCTGGGGCAGTGCTGTCTTTTCCATTGGGGTGGGCCCCTAGAATCTGCCCATTAAGCCCAATGAGAAAGATGGCACTGTCTTTCCCATTGGCAAATAGTATGTGCAGGCAGGTATTTTATACTACATTACATCGTATCTTGTTCAAATCACATCCTGTGTAGGGAATCGCATGCAATATTGTATGTACTTTACATATTTAAATCACATATTGTATTCTAGGCCAAATGTCATACAGTTCAAATCTTATGTAGTTCATATAGCACAGTGTATAAAGGGCCTGATTCAGACCTGTTTGCTAGGCTGCATATGTTCACAGCATAGCTAACAGGTAAGTGTCGTCCACCGAACGTCGCCCCTTCCGATTGAATCTCCCCACTAGCATGCATGGGGTAGTGTACGCTAACACATCACCTCGCATGTGGCTGCACAAAGGAAAAATAATTTGATGGACCCTGAACATCGAATGATTTTCCTCCATTCGTAATGAAAAGTAAGCCAGGGTGACATTTCATTTGAAGACAGTTGTCCTCTGAATTTGTGGCGGATGCTGACTTCATGCAATGTCAGCTGTCTGCCCCAAGCAGGCATGGACACGCCTGTATCTACAGTGGCACGCCCAGTGTTTTTACAGACACACCCATAAAACGCTGGGCTTTCCCCTGCTACCTTCCCATGCCCGCCCATTTCCCACCCATCCTGGAGTGAACGGCACAGCAAGTGTGAAACTCACCAAAGCCGTTCGCTCTCGGGGTTTGCACATGCGCATGCACAAACCCCGACCATTGGGGACAGGGACGAATTTGGCCCACTGCAGATGGTCTGAATTGGCCCCAAAGTTCAAATTGCATAGCACATGGTATAGCTCAAAACGCACCTAGCACAAATAGCACCGTGTATGGGCACCATTACTCTCTCTTCACATTTTACATTTACCCCACCTGCAGTGCAACATAGTTTTGCCCATCAGAAAAAAAAAAATGTGCGATCCAGTCTGAATTAGGCCCTTATTACTGTCCAGTGTATGTGAGTGAAATTTTCAAAACAGTTCAATTCACCGCATTACTGATGTAGCTGTAAAATTGAGCATGTTCAAAGTTATGTATATAGAGGTACTTATCCAGGCTCTATTTATAGGCTATAAATTCTGCAAAAAAGCAAATGTCCAAATACAGCAAAGAATGTCCTTCTACTCTACATACAGTAGCTCATCTCAATTTCAGAATCTAGACAAACTATCAACATCAGTGGTTACTAGAAGTCCAGGTTCTCCATAGCAACCATCATACCCTATAGATTGTAAGCTTGCAGCAGGGCCCTCCTACCTCCATGTCTGTCTGTTGTTACCCAGTTTGTTTTATCACTGTTTACTATTGTAAAGCGCAACGGAATCTGCTGCGCTATATAAGAAACTGCAAATAAATAAATAATAAATAAATATCCAACAGTTTGTCCTCTGATTTCAATTTCTAATTTCTGCTGTGGTTAAACTCAATACAGCTGATGTTTATCATAAGGCTGTTATTTGCTTACAGTACTTACAGACCACTATAATAACCATGAAAGATGAGTAAGCACCAGCCTGAAGTAGCAGCACTACATGGCATTGGTTAGTAAGTGGACATGTATTTGCTGATATAAAAATATCTACTTGCAGCTTTGTTTAATCAAACATACATCATTTTATACTCTTACAATAACAGTAATTATGTGATACTGATTTTCTTCCACACAGAAAGATAGATTTTACCTAGACGTACCGTACTATCCATTTAAACTAAGACAACAATGAATTACACAGGCTCTTTGGCTAGCTGACTTCAAATCTGCATTTAACCTGGTTTTAGTCAGCCATAGCACCTGTGTAATCCCGGAGCATTTTGGTTTAAAGGTATTATGGGACAGATGCAGGGTTGCCTACCTTCCTGGAATGGCCGGGAGGCTCACGAAAATCAGGTCACCCTCCCGGCTTCCCGGAAAGGGGTGGGCAACCCTCAACCCTCCCGGATACAAAGACGCATACAGTAGGTATTCTATGGTGTTGAGTGACGCACCATAATGACATATTTTTAACTTTGGTACTTGTGTATTTTGGCGGCGCCCATCGCATCGCATACCATAACGCATACGATGGTATGCGATGCGACGCGATATCGTACGATAGTGCACGATGGCATACAATTTTGAAATTGTATGCCATTGTACATGGCATACGATGCCATACGATGCGATTAAACATTGTATAAGCACCCTAATGGGTGCTTATACAATGTAAAGCACCCAAATGGGAGCTTACAATGTTAAATGCACCCCCACGCCACCCCCCCACTATAAAGGTGAACCCGAAGCGTGGCGAGCGCAGCGAGCCCGCGAGGGGCGGCGGTACGCGTCCTACGACCTTTTCATATCCCCACTATCCACGTCGGCGTGGAGTTGAGAATAGAATAGTGTGGCGAGCGCAGCGAGCCACCGAGCCCGAAGCGTGGCGAGGGGACGAGGATACCTGTGAAGCCCGCGAAGGGACGCGTTTACCTGTGAAGGTGTCCGCGTCCCCTCGCGGGGCTCGCTGCGCTCGCCATGCTTCGGGCTCGGTGGCTCACTGCGCTCGCCACACTATTCTATTCTCAACTCCACGCCGACGTGGATAGTGGGGGTATGAAAAGGTCGTAGGAGGCGTACCGCCGCCCCTCGCAGGCTCGCTGCGCTCGCCACGCTTCGGGTTCACGTTTATAGTGGGGGGGTGGCGTGGGGGTGCATTTAACATTGTAAGCACCAATTAGGGTGCTCAAAAGCACCCTTTAGGGTGCTTATACGATTTTTGATCGTATAGGGGGTCAAAATCGCATCGCATCGCATGCCATCGGGTGTATGGCATGCGATGCGATGCGATCCGTTCATCGTACGACGGACATCAGGGGCACCGCAAAAATACACAAGTACCTTAACTTTAGTTGGGGAACAAACATTATTCATCTATGTTATAAGGCTTCTTTGGTAATGGTCAGCCAAATAGTAATTTGCTCCAATAAACAAAATGAGGCACATCATGTCTTTAAAAAAATGGTTGAGAATGGTTTGGCTGCGTGCATATGGTTGGAGTTGCGAATGAATTTACCCACAAAGGATGTTCGCACGCACGCACAGTGCCTGATCTTGTGAACAGGGCTATGTGCTTGTGAGCACGGAAGTGTGCAGGGACTTTGAGACCACTCCCAATTGTGAACACTCACGTTCGCATGTGGTACAGGCATAGCTTCACATTGGCCCTTATTCAGATCTTATTGCAGTACAAATTTGTTCTCAAAATAGGCAAAACCATGTGCACTGCAGTTGGGGCAGATGTAACATGTGCAGAGAGAGTTAGATTTGGGTGGGGTGTGTTGAAACTGACATCTAAATTGCAGTGTAAAAATAATGCAGCCAGTATTTACCCTGCACAGAAACCAAATAACTCACACAAATCGAACTCTCTCTGTACACGTTACATCTGCCCAGCGGCGTAACTATAGCACCGCAGCCCCCGCCACTGCGGCGGGGCGCTGTGCATGTGGGGGCGCCGGGGGCTGCGGTGCTATAGTTAAACCCCCCTCAATCCCCCGCGGACTTACCTATAGCGCTGGTCCCGGTGGCTCCGTTCTTCTGCTGAGGACCACCAGAAAATGGCCGCCCCCATATAGCACACAGTTCTCTGAAACTGTCTGCTGTATGGGGGCGGCCATTTTCTGGTGGTCCTCAGCAGAAAAACGGAGCCGCCGGGACCAGCGCTATTGGTAAGTCTGCGGGGGATGGAGGGGGGGTTTGCATGGGCGGCGGGGTAGGGGTGCTCGGCGGGGCGGCGACGGGGGGGGGGCGCCCCCCCCCTAACGGCGGGGGGGCGCCCAAAACTTAGCTACGCCACTGCATCTGCCCCACCTGCAGTGCACATGGTTTTGCCCATTTTGAGAACAAATTTGAACTGCGATCAGATCTGAATAAGGGCCATTGTGCGTGCATGCATTTGCTGTTCGCACAGGTGCGTGCGAATGTGCATGCGAACAAATCAACCAGAATAAGGTCCTGTGTGTATGCCCCCCAGCAGTGGCGATGCGCTGTCCAGCACTCTTTCCTGCAAAGATCACATAGGCAAAACCCTGCTCAGCGCAGATCGCTCAGCCCACATCGCAGGTGCAGCACATGGGTCAGCCTGGCTGCAGTTGCTCGGTATGTACGGGGCATTACTCTCTCTGCAAATGGTTTTGGCTGTTAGAGAAAGATTTTGCTTTTACGGTCCATGCTGATTTAAGTCCTGACTGCTGCAAATAGAGCAGGTACTACAATAATAAATAACATCACATTGAGCCTAAAATTATCTTAACATCTTTTTTGCATCATTTACAATTTGTAGGCAGCTCAATTTCCTCATTTATCATATTAACAAGAAATCCTATGAGCAAGGTCTCACTCACTAATGTAGTGTGACTACCTTGCATTTTTCAAGGTTTTGTGTAATTTTTCTGTCATACATATTGCATATGTTTTATTAGAGCGTTAGTATTAAAAAATAGATTTGTAATGTAATATCGTTTTACCTGTCAAAATGTAAGTGAGTGAGACCACACCATTACAAGTTATTTCCTACATCACGAAAATATTGAAGAATGTGAATTTCAGGCTTTTTTTTTTTTGCTTCTTCAGCATTCCTCATAATATAGTGTAGAATTAAAAGGACCCAGAAAGGTTTACTTGACAGTATCACAAATTACACATTACCTGCATTACAGCTGCTTATATATATTTGATCAAATAATTAAAATGGTGAAATAATAAGTAGTAAAAATTCTGGTACTTGTGTATTTTGGCGGCGCCCCCCGATTTCCATCGCGTGATGTTTTAATCGCATTGCATCGCATGCCATGCACCCGATGGCATGCGATGCGATGCGACTTGATTTTTGCCCCAAAACGAGGAAAGATTGTATAAGCACCCTAAAGGGTGCTTTTAAGCACCCTAATGGGTGCTTACAATGTTAAATGCACCCCCACGCCACCCCCCCACTATAAACATGAACCTGAAGCGTGGCGAGCGCAGCGAGCCCGTGAGGGGCGGTGGTACGCATCCCCATACCTTTTCATACCCCCACTATCCACGTCGGCATGGAGTTGAGAATAGAAAGTGTGGCGAGCGCAGCGAGCCACCGAGCCTGAAGCGCGGCGAGCGCAGCGAGCCCCGCGAGGGGACGCAGATACCTTCACAGGTATCGGAGTCCCCTCGCGGCCTTCACAGGTATCCGCGTCCGCTCGCCACGCTTTGGGCTCGCCACGCTTTCTATTCTCAACTCCACGCCGACGTGGATAGTGGGGGTATGAAAAGGTCGGAGGACGCGTACCGCCACCCCTCGCGGGCTCGCTGCGCTCGCCACGCTTCGGGTTCACGTTTATAGTGGGGGGTGGCGGGGGGGTGCATTTAACATTGTAAGCACCCATTAGGGTGCTTATACAATGTTTAATCGCATCGCATTGTATGGCATTGTATGCCATATACAATGTCATACAATTTTAAAATTGTATGACATTGTACAATATCGCGCGATATCGCGTCGCATACCATACCATCGTATGCCTTATGGTATGCGATGCGATGGGCGCCGCCAAACTACACAAGTACCAAAATTCTGAACAATAATATAATTGTTTTATTACTTTATGAAATAATAAACATGTGCAGCAATATCCTGCAGTAACAGACTTCACCAATCAATTGTCACCAACACTTAGAAATAGAAGAGTGCACATAGAATTGGTTAGAGAAAGATGAAGGACATTATTCAGGGCCATTCGCTCCCCCCGTGTGTTTGCACAGGGTAGTGATGTTTAGCGATTGCGCTTGCACATAAGCATTTATGCACATGTGCAGCCGATTGGTGTGAGAATGCACGGCAAATTGCTTATTCGCCATCGTGTTCTCACCTAGCAGTGTGATGGGGGGGGGGGGGGGGCATGGCAGGGCTAAACATCCATTTGCATGCATTCAGGGGAACTCAGGGTGCAAGGGGGATCGGCGTTCCTGCAGGCGGCATTTAAACCACAGGAAAAGCTGCAAAATAACCTCCTAAATCCCTGATATAAAAATGGTATACAAACCAGGGGTACATCTACTAAAGCTTATAATTTGGAAATAAGTGATGTTGCCCAAACCAACCAATCAGATTCTGCCTATCATATCTCTATTGCTTCCAAGAAAAATCTCTTTTCATTTTGGTTATGGATTTCTCAATGAAGAGTCATGCAGAAAATCAGTGGCATTTCTACCATGGGCACAGGGGTGCAGCTACTTTGGGGCGATTGCTGTTTCCAGGGCTTCAGGTCCCCATTCCCAACCTGCTTCCACCAATAAAATGTCTATAGAGGATGTAGTCGGGAGGGAGCCCCCACACTGCTGCAAACATTACCCCTACCCAAACCAGCCTGCTCTGGATTTTGGGGTATTTCAGGAGTGTGTGGCCTAGTTCTGTGAAGTTCAAGCCTCCATCAGGGACCTGTGCTTTAGTCAGGTAGTGTTTCTCCTTCTTGATCAGTTCTCTCTCTCTCGGCGGGATGTACTAAAGGGAAATTGCGGTAAAACAGGGGTTTACCGCATTTTCCTATGTACCAATACCCATCCGCCCCGTCTTTGCCTGGCAGGGTATTGCCACCCTCTGGGTGATGATAACCTATAGAAGCCTATGGGCTTCTATCGCCGCCCGCACGCCCCCCCCTCCCATCCTCCTTTGATCTCCTCCTCCCCCAGCAGGTGTCACAGCCGGGAGGACATCTGGCTACAGGGGGGAGGAGGAGACGCAGGGGGACACTGGCAGCTGCTGGGATGTGACAGAGACCCCTGCAGACCACATCACAGGTATTGCGGGGGTCTCCGTCACCGCAACCCGATGTTAGTACATATGCGGTAGCTGGCAGGCGAAGGGCGGCGATGTATATTAATACATCCCGCCCTCTCTCTCTCTGACACTTTGCTCTTGCTCCTCTCTCTCTCTGACACTGTCTTTCTCTCCCCTTGACACTGTCTCTCTTTCTCTAGCACTGTATATCCATCTCTCTCTCCCTGGCACTGTGTCTGTATCCATGCCTTGGTCTTTCTCTGACACTCTATTTCTCTACCTGATACTGTTTCACTCCCTAACTTATTTCCTGACACTCTCTCTCTCTATCTCTATAACCATGTCTCTCTATCTCTGACAATGTCTCTCTATCCATCAGTCTCTTTCTGACATTATTTATTTCCCTTACTTTTTCCTGACACTGTCACTCTTTCTTCCTGACCTTCTCTACTTGACAGTGTCTCTCTCTGACACTGATCCTCCTCTCTCTTTTACCCCTTTCAGACAGAAAAAAAGACCCGGGAATTTCCCTGCTCTTGCCGTGTCGACCCGGGTTTTTCTTCTGTCTGAAAGGGTCAACACGGGTCTAAAGTTCCGGGACTTCGACCCAGGTATTTACCTGGGTTTTTCCCGTGTCAGACACGTGTTTGCGGCTGTGTGAAAGGGTCCGACCCGTGTTTTTCTCCCGACTATTGAAAAATCATGCTGATTGGCTGTGCAGCATGGCGCTGTGTGATTGGCTGATCTTTACAGCTTCCCTGATTGGCTGAGCGGGAGTGGCAGTGGCGTGCAGCGCAGCACTAAATGGCCATGGCACATTGGAAAGATGAGGAGATCTGTTTAATGCAATGTTTAATGTTTAATGCAATGCAGTGAGCAGACACCTCCCACTTTTCATGATCTCATCTCTGTGTGCCTTTAAAACTGTCCTTTTCTTATGACACACAGAGTTTTGCAGGAAAAATCCAGCTTCTGTGTGAAAGGGGTCGACACGGGAAATACCTGGGTTTTTGCTCCTGTGTGAAAGGGGGTCAGCCCCTTGCTGCCTAGTTCTACCCGGGTTTTTGTATCCGGGAAATACCTGGGTTTTTGGGATTTTTCTGTCTGAAAGGGGTATTTGTCTCTCTTTGAAACTGATTCCCCTGTCTCTGGCACTGTCTCTCACACACTCATTTCTATATTTTTATCTTTATCTTCCTGACACCTATTATCTCTCTCAATTTCTCTTCCTGACAATGACCCCCTTTCTCTCTAACACTGTCTCTCCCTCTCTCACACTAGCACTGTCTCTTTATCCCTGACATGTTCTCTCTATGACACTGTTTCTCTCTCTCTCCCTGACTTTTTCCTAAAACAGTCTTGCTCTCTTTCTATGACACTGTCTCTCTCCCTGACATTATCTATTCCTCTCCCTCACTGATCTCTTCTCTTCCCCACTCTGTCTCACTGAAAGTGTATTTTGTGCCTTCTCTCTCTCTCTCTCTCTCACACTGTTTCTCTCTCCGACACACTGTCTCTTGTTCTGACATTGTCTCTATCCCTGATTCTGTCTTTTTCTGTCTGACATGTTCTCTCTCCTTATCTTCCTCCCAGACACCCCAATCCTTCCTCTCTCCATCTCACTTTCTCTCTCTCTCTCTCTCTCTCTCTCTCTCTCTCTCTCACTGTTTCTCTCTCCGACACACTGTCTCTTGCTCTGACATTGTCTCTATCCCTGATTCTGTCTTTTTCTGTCTGACATGTTCTCTCTCCTTATCTTCCTCCCAGACACCCCAATCCTTCCTCTCTCCATCTCACTTTCCCTTTCTGTCCCTTTCTGTCTCACTTTCTCTCATTCTCTCTTTCTTGCTCTCACTTGCTCATGTCTCTGACTATCTCTGTTGCTCCTCTCTCTCTCTCTGTCTATCTGTCTGTCTCTCTCTCTATCTCTTTGACACTCTCTCTCTCTCTCTCACACTCATCCAGAGTTGTTTCTAGAAATTTAGACCCAGTACAAATACAAAAAAAGTGTCACCCAATAGATATTCTAAAAATATCCAAAGGGGGCATGGCCTCACTGCAATGGGTAAGGGCTTTCAGCAAAAGACTACCTTACACTTACACAATAGTGCCACTTATACCATATTACGCTACACACAGTGCCCTTTTTCCATGACACTCTCTCTCTCTCTCTCTCCTTTTCCCATGAAACTATCTATCTCTTTCTCTCTCTGACATACCTCACTCCATTTCTTTCTTGCTTCTCTCTCACTTTTGGCCAAATGTTATAACCCTTGAGTTTGGCAGCCGTGTAGGATGTCGGACAAAAGCAGAGGCTTTTGTTTTTAAAGGGGCAATAATTTACAAGGAAAAAAAACATCCCTTGTAAACAATTGCCCCCTTAAAAATAACTCAGAGTTTGACCGGCATCTTACACAGCTGCCGAACTCAGAGTCTATAGCATTTTGCCACTTGTCTCTATCTCCACCTGACACCCCTTTGTCTCTCGCTCACCTCACTCTCTCTTGCTTTTCTAAGGGGCAATGTAGTCATAATGAAGGGGAGCTTTCAAAATTTTGCTATGTGGCCCACAAGGTTCTAGTAATCCCCTTGCAGAAATGAATAATTTTTTAAAGAGGGACAGCTCTATTACCAAATGGCTCTTAAGGGACAGAGGCTGCAAACCAATATATTGCCATCAGATTTTAATATGGCAGTAAAAGATGTAAACATGAAAACAACCATTACATGAGTACAAAGCATACGTACAAATGTTACAGTAATATCAAAAACATGCAGTGACGAATACAGCGGAAAGAGTAGAGCGACTCACTGTATATAAAACATAACAGCACATACAGTAGTGGAGAAATAAAGTCCCTAAAGTGTCCCACTGGGGGGACATCTAATATAAGACAATAAACAAACAGATGTTAAAGATCACACAGCCTTAACACTACAAAGTACTAACTACTGTACAGTTTCCAGAAAGTACATGACGTAAAGTATATAATAGTCATACATAAACTTTGTATCTCTATCATATATTCTATTATTAGAGTAAGATGATACAACAGTCATATACAAAGAAGGTTCCGATCAGCCTGTATGTGCCATCTACCTATATTTATGAATAAGTCATTACACTCCACACAATGAAAATAGAGGTGTTGTTGCCTATAACAACCAACCAATGGGTCTGTTAACATATACAATTTTGTACAAACAGATATAAGTCAGAAAATGCCAGGAACAGCACAAATATTTTAAGTTGAATTATGTTTTATGATGGGTGTTGTCAATCATGATTAATTGTTCCTTACTGCAAGGGTGTAGTGAGCAGTGTAAGGCCACATGGTAATGGCTTACATCATCTGAGAGCCAGCTTACCAGGAGATACCGCTGGCTTCTCCAATGGCACTCTGGAGTCAGCAATCCCTCCTAATGATGACCTATTACACCCAGACATGTTTGTTATTGTTTATGGGATGGGTTTGGGGGTGTGGTGACTCGTGTGTTGGTATGGCTGGGTTGCTTCCGGTCAGAACACCCTAACACTTTATTAACACTTATATTGTTTTCCTATCACATTGTATATATTTTGTATTTTAATCACCTTTCACTTCCTAACATAGCACTTATGTGCTTCTTATTATCCCCTACTATTTTTCATTTGTGTGTTGCCCTGGAGTGATCAGCCTGTGCTGGCATGACGGGGGCCCACAACCCAGACCCATACCCACCATACCCAGTATTAGGGACCCCCAGTGACACGGAGACGCCTTGACGTACGGCCTGGGGGCTTAGCCCTATATCTGCAGATATATGCAACCAAGTTCTCTGTATTATCTGGTTATTATGTAGTTATTTCTCACTCAGTTTGCAATTGGGATACAAATGTTTTTTCCTAACCAGAATCATCCCTCCCATTTGGACCCTGAGTGACATCAAAATCTGATTGAGCAGCTTGCCTACAAATTTGTTGAATTATTAAGATCAGTGTCAGACTGGGGCATGAAGGGCCCACGGGGAGAATGAAGTGGTAGGGGCTAATGTATAGGGGTGTTACAGGTTTTCAGTGGGGGGGGTGGCCAGCTGCTAGGCTTACCATTAGTGAGTGCATGGTCTGGGCCCCATGATAAATATATATGGTAAATACTGCGAGTGCATGTAATGTACCATGATGAAAACGGTAATGCATTGTAGAAAATACACAATAGCCCTGTGCAGTATTAGGTAACATGAATAGATAGATAGATAGATAGATAGATAGATAGATAGATAGATAGATAGATAGATAGATAGATAGTGAAATTCAAGGGCACATTCCTGAACCTTAGAGTAGGTGGTGGGGCACCAGACACGTTTCAATTGTATGTTTTTCATAGATAGAAAATTAATAGTATCAATGTATCTTTAACATGAAAGCCAAGTGACTGTAGTATGTTGTTTTGCTCCTGTCAGTATAACACAATACAGTATGTAAATTTTGTTTTGTTCTAGATCCACTCACAGTCCCCATGTGTGAACATCTAATACAGTGCATGCTTTAGCTCAGACATGCTGTACACACTTTTAATTAGCTACACTGCACTACGTTATGTAAATATTTTTAGCATGCTGTGTGCAGCATGGGAGCAGTAAAGATGCTGTTTTAATGAAATTAAATATTTGGCTGCAGTACAATGGGAATTCCAGCCACTATGTCTCTCTCTTTCATTGCTAACAACCTGTTTAACATGGAGAATAAGTTGCCATGTTAATCAGCGAAGAAGAACAAGATATACATAAATTACAGTTTCTAACAAAAGTTATATAAATTATATTTGAAAACAGATTGTTTTCAAAGTCTTCATTGCATCGTCATAGACAATGTCCTATGCTTGTATCCTATGTCTTTGTAGAAATGGCTTACGCGATATGGCTAAACTAACCTTTGGAGAAGAACCAACCCGTACACAGTAAAGTGAATGAAGACACTGAGATGTAGATTTTGACAGAGAAAGTGTTAGTGATTTAATAAAATGCAATTTATTATTTAAGAATGTATGGTAAAAAAGAAAAGACGGCCAAGAATCGTCCAATATGCAAAACCCGAATACAACCAGCAATAAGCGTTGAAGGCAGAATTGCCCAGAAACACAAAATACTACCAGTCAACGAAAAAAGAGAGCACCTCAACTAAACAATTGCACCTGTCATTCTTTCATGCCACAAAACAACCAATGTAAAGCATAACAAACTTCAACAAAAGGGGTGGGAGGGTGGGTAAGCTATGATAAGAGGCTATGGTACACCACACCCATATATAAACAACATACTGAACTATGCCACCCTACACTGCCATAGGCAACTAAAAAAATGTGAACAGCACCCACGGCAGCCCACATCCGATCCTACAGGTTTAAACCTCTTCTTTACTTATCTTAATCATTTGGTTTCTCTTACAAGTTCAACAACCATGACTAGATTTTATGCATTACCCTATAACTTAGCAATCATAACAATTATAGGCATACAACCTCAAATCACAATACAGTACAATGGAGACAACACAGTGCATCAAAACAGGTTACAAGCAATGCAGAAAGCAGTGGCACAACCAATAAACAATATAAACAGGAAATACATTAATAACATAACTTTATTGGGGGTAGAGAAGTCCACCCGAATTTTGTGGATCCACCCCAATTTTATGGATCCGGACCAAACTAAATCCTAATCTTCCATAGGTTCAGAGTTCGGATTTATAATTTTTGTATTGCAAAAATAATATGATTTTAGCTTTTTATATATACTTTTATAACTGATTTTTAAACCAAACGAAACCTGAATTTGAACAAAAACACTTTAGGGTTGGTTTTGCTAAACACGGGGGTCTGAGCATATCTCTTATTTAAGGGCTTGACTCTGGGAACCCTAGTTACTGGGTGATAAGGGATGTTTTCAGATGCCAAATCACTAAATGGACTTAGAAATGGACTATCCCTTTAAAGTACAGTATTCAAGCCTATGCTGCCCCTGATTATGATGGAATGGGACAAGGAGCATTGTCAACCAGTGAACAACCTACATTTTGGTCTAAGGCAAAATATTGCACAGCCCCACAATATAGCAGCAATGCCTCCTACCGCACCAGGCCTACATGGCTTTAATCTGCACAGGCATCTAGGGTGAGATGTACTAAGCCTTGAAAAGTAATAAAAGCTCCTGTCATCTTCCAAAGTTTCAAACACAGCCTGTAACATGACAGTTAGGAACTGATTGGCTGATACTTTATCTCTTTCTATTTTACCACTTTTCATCTGGCCCCTAGTGAGGTATAAAGACTAGGCCAATTGACCCATTGGTATCACAGATGAACTGAGCCTTGAAAACTGATAAAGTGGAGAGTAACAACGTACTACCAAAACAGCTCATAACTGTCATATCTCAGTCTGTAATATGCCAATTAGGAGCTAATTGACTGGCACTTTATTTCTCCACTTCATCACTTTATCTTCACTATCATTTTAAAGGCTTAATACATCTGTCTCTTAGTGCCGAAATTATATCTCTGGACTTAATGGCCAGTTTGTGTGGCCAGGGAAACCAAAGACTTTTCTTTGGTAATTTCTACTTAACTTACTGGATCAATATTTTTTTCAGTCAACTGAAAAAGCTAAGCATTCTCCATCTTGGTCTAGGAATATCATCACCTTTCAAGCAGAAAGAACAGAATTCTGCTTTAAGAAACAGTAACCCTCATCCCTACCCTAACCCTCTTCTGGTGTCTAACCAGTGGTGGCCCCGCTGGAACCAGAACAGTTTAAAATTCAAATAGGTGAGTGTCACCAACTGAAATGGAGTCAATTTGGAATGGTAGTTGGTATGGCTCCCCTATTCAGATTTTGTACTGTGCTGCAGCTTCACCTGTGGAGCCTCCCCTGTGTCTAACCCTAACGCCGCCACCCCCCCCCCCCCTCCATGAAGCTTAATCCTAACCTCCCCCTGCCTAGCATCCGTGTGGCCTAAGGGGGTATTCAATCCAGGATCATGGCTGTCGTGCCTCCCAACAGCCGTGATCCTGGCCCGTTTGCGTTTTGATCGACAGCTGAACGACAGGCGGGTTTCAGTGTCCCGTCTGCCGATCAACACAAAGGGGGCGTGGCCTCGAAAACGGCCATGGATTTTCGATCTGCAGCCAGGATCGCGACAATCCACAGCCGTTATTGGCAGAACGGGCCCGACAGCTTCTAAAGATGTACCCGTTCTGCCGTGAACCCGCTTCAATGCTGTCACTAAAGACAGCATTGAATAGGGAGCCACCGCTATTTTCCCCATCGGGAATAGCGGCGGCATATTGAATACCCCCTAACCCTGATGTTAACATTCTGACAATGTACATAATGTCATACTGTATCCCACATTCACTAATGCGTCTGTACATGACAGTTAGAATGCCTTTTGTATGCATACCAAACTTTCTGTCAGAAAAAGTATCATAGATCATTACAGGCAGACTGTCTAGGCCTAAAATGGCTGGTAACAGAGGGCAGTGTCTTAAAGAAATAGATTTTCTTAATAGATAGTTTAATACAATATAAAATAACCCCTCCTGTCATAGTATGAAAACTTTATACATTTGTGAAAGTCACAAGATATCTTTTTATATACAGAATCTACTTGTATTTTAAATGTATTGATCCTTTAATTGCCTGTCAGGATTCATCAACACTGTGAAAACTAGGCAGGGACAGGACAACTTAACAGGGACTTGAGAGTGTAAGTGACTGCTAGGATAAATTAAATGTTTAGGGCCCAGAAATTGAATCATGGCTTGGTTTTAATAGAGTATTGATCTGGCTTTGAGTTGGCTACATATAGAGATTCCCCCCAAAAAGATTATCTTTAAGTAGTGTGCAGTTTGTTCTTTTGCATTTCTTTAGATGTGGATAGTTTTAACCTTATTCTATAGTATATTGCAGTAAAAGATTACAAACAGCAGCCATTTTCCTTTATAGAAGTGAGAATATGTTTAAGTCTAAAACGTATCAATATATTTATTTATGAAAACATTGCTCAATTGGTACTAATAATAATTTATATGCTTACAGATAACACATTTCTGGTCAGTGCATTGATTTTGTTCAAAACACTGCTTTTACGAAACAAGGCCAGATTGGGAGGAGTGAAGAGTTTGTAACAGAAAATATGGGGCTTTTCTTGCCCTAACAACCATTATTTTTATACACAGTGCCTTGCAAAAGTATTCACCCTCCTTGGCATTTTTCATGTTTTGTTGCCTCCCAACCTTGAAATAAAATGGATTGTTTAAAGGTTTGCATCATTTTATTCACAGAACATGCCTACAACTTTGAAGATAATTTTTTTTTTTTGTGAAGCAAACAACAAATAGTACAAAATAACAGAAAACTTCAGCGTGCATAATTATTCACATACTTTGTAAAGTAACCTTTTTTCGGCAATTACAGTCACTTTGGTTAAGTCTCTATGAGCTTGCCACATTTTGCCACTGGGATTTTTGCCTAGTTCCTTCATGTTGGATGGTTACCGCTTGTGAACTGCAATCTTTAAGCCTGACTATAGATTCTCAATTGGATTGAGAACTGGACTTTGACTAGGCTATTCCAACTCATTTAAATGTTTCCCCTTAAACCACTCAAGTGTTGCTTTAGCAGTGTGTTTCGGCTCAAGAATATCCTTGTATTTAGCACCATCCATCTTTCCATCAAGTAGAATCAGTTTCCCAGTACCTGCTGTTGACAAACATCCCCACAGCATGATGCTGTCACCACCATGTTTCACTGTGGGGATGGTGTTTCACTGTGGCGATGGTATGTGTTGGGTTTGAGCCAGACATAGCATTTTCCTTGGTGGACAAAAAGCTAATTTTTAGTTGCATCTGACCAGACAACCTTCCTCCAAACATTTGGGTAGTTACCCAAGTGCCTTTTGGCAAACTCAAAATGTGCCTTCTTATTTTTAACACTACGTAATGGCTTTTTTCTGGCCACTATTCCATAAAGCCTAGCTCTATGGCGCATATGGCTTATTGTGGTCCCATGCACAGATTTACAAGTCTCTGCTTTGGAACTCTGCAGCTCCTTCAGGGTTACCTTTGGTCTCTGTGATGCCTCTCTGATAAATACCCTCCTTGCCCAGTCTCTTGTGGGTGTCTCTCTCTTGGCAGGTTTGTTATTATACCATGTTCTTTCCATTTGGAAATTATGGATTTGATGGTGCTTCAGAAAATCATCAAAGACTGACAGATCAAGTGACACTTATATTGCACACAGGTGAACTTAATTTTACTAATTATGTGACTTCTGAACGTAATTGGTTGCACCAGAACTTTTGAGGGGTTTCATAGCAAAGGGGGTGAATACAAATGCATATGCCAATTTTCAGATTTTTATTTAAAAAAATATATTTAATAAATATTTATCTCATTTCGCTTCACCAACTTAGACTATTTTGTGTAGATCCATCACATAGAATTCAGATTAAAAAAAAAGTAAATTACAGGTTGTAACAAAATAGGTAAAAAGCCGGGGGGGCGTGGGGGTGAATACTTTTGCAAGGCACTGTAGGCAGCATGCTAAATACCAATAAACAGCAGTGAAGGATCCAAAGCAAAGTTCGAAATTCAAATAGGAGAGCCACACCAACTGCCAGTGAGTTAGTTTGGAATTGCAGTTGGTTTGGCTTCCCTATTTGAATTTTGAACTACAGTATGCTGCAGCCCCTCCAATGGAGCCGACACTGCTGTTTCCCTTTAACTTTTTACTGGATTTAGACTTTAACAATTAATAAGTATTAACAGGATACATACAGTATTACCTGTACACCTCATGAGCCAATGCAGTATCCATTGCAGTAACTGATTACTTTATCTGTGTATAATGTCATATAATGGTATTTGAGATGTGCTATTGTGCACAATATGATATTTATATTTAATCTATTCTCATCCAAAGGTAATCTTAAATCATATAATCATTGCATTAACAAAAACAGTTATTCATTTACATTAGTGCCTGTGAATGGCACTTTCAGTCTACATACTGTACAACAAACAAATAGGTCAGTTTCATCTAAAGCCATGTTTCTTAGCAGTAAGTATGAAATAGGCCCTGGATGGAAACAAACCCATGGCTACCGAGCAGTAAAGCAGCTATGTTAAATGAACATTACAGGTAATGGATGAGTCATGTGATCATATGTGAGAGACTGCTAATAATAAAATATACCGTATATACTCGAGTATAAGCCGAGTTTTTCAGCCTTCTTTTTAGCTGAAAAAGCCCCCACTCGGCTTATACTCGAGTCAGTGCGTCCAGCCATCCATTTCAATGCCCCGGCTCCACTTTGAACACAGGCGCGGCTACGGCCACATGGCCGCTGGCCTCCTACACTATACATGTCCTCAGTGCAGGAGGCCGGCGGCCATGTTGCCGTAGCCGCGCCTTTGTTCAAAGTGGAGCCGGGCAGCGAAGTGGACTGCAGGGCAATGGCGGCGGCCGTGTACCAGTGGAGCAGTCAGCGGCGCACACCAAACCCCCTGGAATCGGAAGCTGGAGGAGGTAAGGGGCGGTTGCTCCCTCCCCCCTCCGTGTGTGGTGTCCCAGGGGTGAGCAGGGGGATCAGCCTGTGGTGTCCCAGCCTGAGCAGCCTGTGTTGTCCCAGCCTGAGGTGTATTGTGCAGGGGGAGCCACCTGTGGTGTCCTGCTATTAGGCAGGGGGAGCTGCCTGTGGTGTCCCAGCCTGAGCAGCCTGTGTTGTCCCAAGGTGTATTGTGCAGGGGGAGCCACCTGTGGTGTCCTGCTATTAGGCAGGGGGAGCTGCCTGTGGTGTCCTGCTATTAGGCAGGGGGAGCAGCCTGTGGTGTCCTGCTATTAGGCAGGGGGAGCAGCCTGTGGTGTCCTGCTATTAGGCAGGGGGAGCAGCCTGTGGTGTCCTGCTATTAGGCAGGGGGAGCAGCCTGTGGTGTCCTGCTATTAGGCAGGGGGAGCAGCCTGTGGTGTCCTGCTATTAGGCAGGGGGAGCAGCCTGTGGTGTCATGCTATTATTATTCAGGGAAATGTACCATTGCTGCATTTCCCACCCTAGGCTTATACTCGGGTCAATAAGTTTTCCCAGCTTTTTGTGGTAAAATTAGGTGCCTCGGCTTATATTCGGGTCGGCTTATACTCGAGTATATACGGTAATAGATGGAGGACTTTTATATTATGACACAATCCTTTGTATACATTGCTGCAATTTAAAAAAAAATCACATACAGAAGAGCAAATGGTTTCCTATACTTCCATAGTGTGATATCAGTTTAGCATCAGCTAGATCCTGTGAGTTTTTGAAACTTGCATTTTGGCGGTTGTAGGTACAGTATTCTATAGGTTTCACCTTTTCTGGAACTGGCTTTTTCAGAGGATAATCTCTTAGGTTCACCATACACCTAAAGATTTATTGTCTGATATAGCTGGTTGGAACAAAAATCTGGTAATTTATGAGAGCAAATCGCAGTTGACCATTTGCTTTGAAATGCTGGAAAACTGAAAATGGTCAATCAGATATTACCAGAATTTTGTTCCAACCAGCCAGTTCTGACATTAAATCTTTAGGTGTGTGGCCTAATTCCCTGGATTGGGGAATGCAGCCGTCCACCCATCAGAGTGCGGACAGTGATTTACTGCATAGAAGTAGATAGAGAGATTATGCATAACAGCATGAGTGGCTTGTTATAATATTTTATACTGGTTCCCGACTTTCCGTGAATGGGCTATCAGAATTCCAACAGCGAAATCCCGGCCACAGAAGTGCTGGTAGCGGGGGAGTGCAACAAAGCCCCTTCCAGATCGCTGCAGTCGCCATGCTGTAGGCATGGTGGCTCGTTTCGCTCATCATAGAGTTCACTTCCCTCTCTATGGAGGGTCATGGATCCTAATGAGGTAGAATAGACTCTGATCGCTGGGATTCTGTGAGGCGGTAATGTCAACAGTCAGATCTTGGTATTGGCATCCTGTCTGCCAGGATCTCAAATGTCGGTGATTAGGTGCCCCAGCTCTGCTTTACACAGAGCTTCCCCTGCTGTTAAAATGGCCTTGACTGAGGTGTATGTGTGGGCAAAAAAGGTTTTGTGGTAACATATCAAGTCCCAGTACTTGTCTAAAAGCGGGCAATTGAAGTGAAGTTGTATTCTGTCTGGCGGTAATGTCAACAGTCAGATCTTGGTATTGGCATCCTGTCTGCCAGGATCTCAAATGTCGGTGATTAGGTGCCCCAGCTCTGCTCTACACAGAGCTTCCTGCTGTTAAAATGGCCTTGACTGAGGTATATGTGTGGCCAAAAAAAGTATTTTGGTAACATAAAATGTCCCAGTACTTGTCTAAAAGCGGGCAATTGAAGTGAAACCATGCCCCTACGTGGATGAAGCGGCTCACCCGTACCTACAAACTTTCTTTAGCCCTTACTCTACAAGAGCTCTGTAATTGATCATTTTGGATGGCATGGTGATAAGACTCTTTTCATATGACATGAACTTTAAAGTGATCTGAATCCAAACCCCTGCATATTACTTTCACTTGGTCCCAGCTTCTTCTGCAATTACAATGATAACAAATACAGCTACAGCGTAGAAAGTAGAAACTAATTCTGAAAATATATTTCTTTAATAGGATGTATAACTCTGTATCAATTGATTACACAACAACAGGACAAGTAAATTATATTTCTGCAATTCACACATGACAGTAAAGGTAATAAATGAATTACCTGTAATATATTTGCAACACAGGCTAAATTCTATCTCAGAATTATTCTGAATTATGCTTTTGTTGAATGTGCACATTACAAAATCAGAGGCATCTCAGAGATCATTATCATAATGTTCTTATAGACTTTGGAACATTCTGGGGAGTTTGATAATAGGCATACTTATGGCCAGGTTTCCTTTGCATAAGATCCATTCAACATATCTATGCTCTTGCTGATAAAAGGCATAGGATGTACATTTTAAATGTGAGATGAGGAGAGCTTGGAGATGACCATGGATTGATAAATAATTAATCAATCGCAGCAGGGTGGCAGTTTGAAATGTAAATGTGATGGATGAAGGTGCACTGCTGTCATCAGCAGAAAGTGATGTGACTGGAATTAATAACTCCCAGTACCTGCTGACTCGCAAAAGCATGGACAGCAATGCAAAGAGAAACTGTCAGATAGCTGCCCAGCAGACCCTAATTATTGCCTTTGACCCTGCAATTCACTTTCATGTATTTGTCTCAAAAGATGTGTCTTAATAAAATTATGATGAGATCTGGAGAGTACCAGCAGGGAAGGGAAAATGGAGGCTTATGGGAAACTTTACCTTTTAGAGCTGCAGACTACTTTTTTGGTACATGTGTTGCTAAAGGAAACCTTGTTCCTGTTCTTTTTCCTGTTTGCACTACTCTCATGGGCCATCCTTACAAGTGGCTATGTGACTCTGTAGGAACTTCATAACAGCTGCCTTGCAAAGGAACCATAAGTGAGATTGGCACCTTTGAAAACACGAAGGTGCAATAAAACACCTTTCTCTTATCAGTCAAATGATAAAAAACGCTTCTTTTTTTTTTGAGGGGGGGGGGGGACTAGCGAGAAACAATCTTGTTCTAAATACCAGCGATCTAAACTTTATTTAGCATAAATGGTACACAGTATAATTGTAAACTTAAATTAAATTTTTTTGTGTTTCTGTCTAAGTAATAATATTTAGTACATTAAAAGGAAACACTCACCTGAGAGCATTTATTTTCCTACAGTGTTTATAGTCTATTTTGGAGAAGTATCAAACTAAGTTACATATAAAAGACAAAAAAGGGGGGTACACGCGCTAGAATCAATGTATATAGAATAAAATAGAAAATGTATTATATATATATGTATTGCACTGGCCAGTGGCAATCAATTATTTAAAATAACAATTGGATATAGTAAAAATTATTAATAAGTACAAAACACATTAAGAGCTGCAAAATTTAAAAAACAGGGCAATCATATCCAGGCAGACTTATTTTGATAACTCCAGAGCAGTTCTTATTAGCTGATGTCTGGCCAGACAAAAATAAGAAAAAGAAAAAAAATTTAAAATGCAAAAAAAACGGAGCAAAAGATGAAAAAAAATAAGAATAAAAATAATAGTCAATAATAAGGTTATAGTCTATGGGTCCCAAGCTGCTGCTGTCCTACTGCTATATTTGAGGCAGTAATCGATTTAAAAATAACCCAGTACTTGCTTTTTAGATAATTGACAGGCAGATGAGGGATCCAGTTCTGGGGCTCCAGAAAGTGTAGAGGGGGTATTTTAAAAGCTGTATGACCTGTTTCTCCGCCTCCTGTGTAGGTATCAGCGGCTTTATCAGATCTGATGAAGCCGCTGATACCTACACAGGAGGCGGAGAAACGCGTCATACAGCTTTTAATTTATTTTTATTTTTTTCTTATTTTTGTCTGGCCAGACATCAGCTAATAAGAACTGCTCTGGAGTTATCAAAATAAGTCTGCCTGGATATGATTGCCCTGTTTTTTAAATTTTGCAGCTCTTAATGTGTTTTGTACTTATTAATAATTTTTACTATATCCAATTGTTATTTTAAATAATTGATTGCCACTGGCCAGTGCAATACATATATATATAATAAATTTTCTATTTTATTCTATATACATTGATTCTAGCGCGTGTACCCCCCTTTTTTGTCTTTTGTTCTCACACTAGGAATTGGCTATTCCTTTTCACGCTACCTGAACCCTGTGCACATGGGGGATAAACTTTAGACAAAGTGTCTTATAACCCTTTTCCCTCTGAGTGTATCTTGTATAAAACTAAAATCTGATTACCAAACAGATTGATATAAGTAATTTTGGGACAAACAGAGCAGAGCGCCATTTGTTTTCTTTACTAAGTTACATATAAGTCTTGCTTGACAAACAGAAAACTAGTATTTTAACATCGAAGAAGCAAAGTGTGTGTGAAGTTTTAGGATTCAATGCAAAATTCTAACTTTTACAGCTCTACAAGTCACTGAACCAAAGTTAAATGACATTTATTATCAGTTAAGAACATGTCAACTTAGGAGATACCTTAAATAAGGTTAAAATAAAATTTTTACTAAATATGCTCATTAAACTTCAGTTAATTTGTGCCTTCATTATTATACTCTCCTGCTTATTTAGATGGACATTGGGCCCAATTCACACCCGTTTGAAGGGCTGTGAATTTGCAGCCCACCCGAACATCGATAAACTGCACATGTGCATGGTACACTGTGTGGAGCCTGTGAAGGGTAACCTTCGCTGGCCGTATGCCAGGTGACTGACAGGTGGGGAGGAACACTGGGAATTTCATGGGCATGCCCACAAAAACAGTGGGCGTGCTCAAAGATATGCTGGGAGAACCCCAGCGAATGCGGGTATACCCCTTCCTGTTCGGGGTGGGCACATGACATTGGCGCCTGCCGCAAAATCAAGCCATCAATATGAGCAGCCACAGAGTGACTCCTGGGTCACGCGGCAGCTGCAAGCATACAGTAGGAGGAGAAATCCTTCAATGGTAAATAACCATCGAATGGTTTCTCCTCTGAGCGGTTGCATGTGAATGGAGGTGTACACGCACACATCTGTTTGCAGCCCTGCACATGCGTTTGGTTGGCAGGGTAAATGCGGTCACCAGGGCGGAGTTAACCTGCTTGTTGCGCTCCAAGCACATGCAGCCCAGTCAGCAGGTCTGATTCAGCCCTTTGTCCTCAACTTTGTCCTCATCCTAAGGTTTCCCTCTTTTAATTCAGTGACTTGGAAACATAAATGAAGCGAGTAGACTCTAGCAATTATGGGTGATAGAAACATTTTATATACCTAATAAATATTGAATGTGTGTAAATAAGGTGTGCTCAAATGAAAGGGAGACTACGGTTGTATGCAATGTTCCCTCTAATGTTACGAAGGCTGTGTGCGGCAAAAGATTTTGGCTGTGCAACTTTGGAAGGAAATTTTAATTTTTGTGCGTCACTTATATATAACTGGAAAATGACGTCCAGCATTTGTGTTAACTTTACATCAAAATGATATTAAACATTTAAACATTAAAAACACAGCAAACAATGTAGTTAATGGGTGAAACACACATTAATTGAGTCCACAACTGCAAAAAGGGACCACTGCTGCTTTGTGCGCTCTGTTGTAATGTCTGTGCGCACACTCGTCGAGTTGTGTGCGTGCGCACGTGCGCACAGCTTAGAGGGAACACTGGTTGTATGTAAAGAATGTTTTACTTAAAGAATATATAATTTCAGTTAATTTGTAACATTACAGCTGCACATAATTGTCATTGACATTTCCACAGAGTCCTGCACTTCCTTGTCACAGGTGAACCATTGACCTTACGGTGATTTATTTAAGGTCCCGAAGATGGAGAGATGGAGAGATATCAGGGCTGTATGGAGGATGTTTCAGGACCTACCATTGATATTTTACCAGCAGGTTAAGGGTCTTATTGGCCACATGTGGCCTATTGTTATCCTGGAGTAGTACTATTCCTTTCAAGAGCTTGCCTCTGGTATTGTTTTGATGGCCTGTTTCAGCCTCAGCAACATCTAGCAGTACCATTCAGCATCCACCCTGTTCCAGCCAGTCGATGAGTAGAGGTCCTGTTTTATCGAAAAATAAACCGAGCATCACTTTCCGGCCTTCTGGCTAGAGTTTGCACTTTCTGGATGAGAGGAGCCGGGATGCTGCCACGCCATGCTCATCCGTTTGGAGTCGAAGTTATGACACCAAGTCTCATCATATGCGACAACCTTAACAATGAAATCTGTTCCTTGCTCTGAATAACGAAACAGATGGGTCAAGCAGACACCCATTCTCAACAACTTCTGATTCTCTAAAAAGTTGCACCCATTGTGACCATGCTTATTGTGGATTATTTGATGCACAGTTCCCTTGCTTATCAACAATACAGCAACAATTTCACGTCTGGTGATCCGATGATCCGATGAATGAGATCCTCCACAGACAAAATTATGTCAGGGTTGGTGACAACGTGCGCTTTTCCAGGCCGTTGCAAGCCTTTAATGCTTTTGTTTCCTACCTCATAACACTGTCACCACCAGAATATGATGCATCTTGCAAGACACTGGTCTCCATACACCAACTTCATCCTGCTATAAATTTCTGGAGCATGCTTGCCTTCTGCACAAAGAAATTGAGGGCTAGATGTATGAAGCAGTGATAAGGGAGGAGAAGTGATAAAGTGCCTGGTACTTTATCACTGGCCAATCAGCTCTTGACTGGCCCATTTCAAACCCAGCCTGTAACTTAACAGCCAGGAGCTGATTGGCCGGTGATAAAGTACAAGGCACTTTATCACTTCTCCTCCCCTCTCACTGCTTCATACATCTACCCCTCAATAACCGCTCTTTGTGCTGATCTGGAGCATACATGTATCCTACAGCGCAAAACAACTTTCCAGGAATGAAGAAACTGAGGTAAAGCCGTTCATTAAAAATGCACAACTGGGAGAAATTGAACGCCATCTATCGGCAAACTCATTAGCCCATTGTGATTAGATGCAACGCCGCTACAGCAAAAGTCTCCTTTTCATTTGGGCAGACTTTATAGTTAAAAACAGTTATCGTGCTTCTCTCCCCCTCATTCTCTCTCTCACCTCTCCCCTCACCCACATTCCTGCTCTCGATCTGCCTTCTGTCTTCCATGAAGAGATGCTGTGCACATGCGCATAGCATTTATTCACCGCTGCTTTGCTATGCAGATCAGCGCGTTACAGGTGGTCTCCAAACTGCCCCCTCCCCCAATAAAGACAGTTGGGAGGTATGAGTCCATGACTTTGTTAGCAACATTGTGCCGTGCAGTGACTTCTACTTGCCAGTCACCCACAGGACAAGCAGTCCCAGTGGAATGTGTATTCTTCCTCTGGGACTGCCAGAACGGGCTGCGATTAACAGAGAGCATGCTTCCTGTGGGAAACAC
Source organism: Crinia signifera (assembly GCF_055691185.1). Lineage (NCBI taxonomy): Eukaryota > Metazoa > Chordata > Amphibia > Anura > Myobatrachidae > Crinia > Crinia signifera. The sequence continues at coordinate 261,955,190 of NC_139218.1, forward strand.
AGCCTTTTAAGCAGCCCTAGATAGTTTCTATGGGTTTCAGAAAGGGAGTGGCTATCAAAGTTCAGGCTACCTGTCCAGCATGTGTTTAGCAGATAGTGATTCCATTAGGAAGCTACTGCAATCCTTCAATCACTTGGGGTTCAGTGGAGGTGGATTCTGCTTTTCAGGGCTGCTGGGTTTTTGAAAGAATTTCACACATCCTCAGTGTGCACAATCAGAGGTGCAGTCACCATAGCAACTGCTGAAGAATCAGGCTAGACATTAAAAAAAAATGTGAAAGGGTCTATGTTACAGATCCAAATTACATGAGTTTTTATTAGTTTTAGAAGAAATTAAGAAACACTTGAGGGTTTGGCCACATTTCTAATAAAAAGGGACCCAAACATATTGAACCATGTGCCTGTATGAACTATGAACCTTATTCAGAGTTGAATGTATTGCATATTGCTCCTGCATCTTTGTATTATCTGCTCACAAGCAGTGACAGACTGCAGCTTAGGGGGCACTGTGAATGACAATGCAGGATCCCTTCTTTACATGCATTAAACAGGTCCTGTGTGCAGATTCCCCACTATTAGATATAAACAAAAAACAGAATTAAAGGAACCGCAGCAGTTTAGAGAGTGTAATATGTTTTGTCGAATAGAAATACATAGGAAGTGCTTATTCTATTTAATTTACTTTTATATTTGATCTTATAGATAACTTTATGTTCGGTTTTGAAATGGAAACAAAAACACAAAATCACTAGTCAAAATCAAACGACATCAAATCTGATTTGTAAATCAATTTCAAAATCAAATCTTATTAAACGAGTGATTTATTAAGTGAAAAGGAATGTTGATTTGGTTCAATATCAGTCAAACTTTAAATTAAGAACATCAAACATTAGTATATATACATTCAAGCTGTAGGATATAAGAATGTAATTCACTGTAAGTCCACTTTGCCAATTATATTACAAAACTTTAAATACACAACAGTGTAATATGTAATAGAGGCAGCTAGTTCTGATGTCTTCATGCTCTCAAGATCAAATTAAGTTGTTCAATTAATTGTAATCTAAACGAAGCTGTATTTAGCAATAATAAAATTTAAAAGAAGTGGGTGCTTAATCCCATATATAAACTACAAATAAATGAGTAAATAAGTTACAGAATAAACAAATGTATAGAAAACATTTTATACTTCATTTGTTTTTACCTTTGTCTGCAAGCCTGGTTATGGCATAAAAAAGTGGCAGATGTTCTCGCCTCTTTTTGAGAGGTGTAATGTGTACCTCTAAAGCACATCCTTATGCTGGCACAGCTATCAACACATCTGTCCTCTGAAATGGGATTTCACATTATTTATCCCCCTTCCTCTCTCAACACTTACTGAATTGTCTTGGGTAATGGACAATGAACAGGTACATTTTAGCTATGAATTGTTATCTGACTGCTAATTATTTATAATATTATGATATTCTAATTTCTTTTCTTCAGCTTAACAAGGGAATAGTTACAGGTAAAACCGTTCATGCAAGTGGCTTTAATGTAAATGCAACCATTTACCATCATTACGCTACTTATTAATCAAATACAATGAAAAAATACAAATACACTTAAAAAACATTCAAAAAAGATTATTCTACAAACCACTACTGACTTTGAACCAAGCCGAATATAGAGAATTAACAGATTAGTCATAATAAGAGACAAACCAGTTAAATCAATTATAATGTAAATACGGTATACTCACAGTAAGGATCAAGGTACAGTAGTTAGGTTTGACAAGTGTGACAAGGCAGCAATGAATGTGTTAACAGGCAAAGATATTAATGTTAACTAACCATTGCTCCCTATTGATAAAGCAAAATATAAATACGGAACCTCATGTATCGCGATATGGGCTATCCTGACACTGGGCTCTTGGGATGAGTCCTATGGGTGTCTAGCAGCTTACTGTAAGTTATATTTACTTAATCCATGTTTTTTTTCCTAGACAAATAATTAGGAAAGCAATTAATTTTAAAATGCAAATTTACTATAAAGCTGGTACTTGTGAGTTATCCGGGCTGCCGATTTTTTGATTGTATGCCTTAAGTTAAGGCATACAATCAGATGCGATGCGATGCGATATCGCATCGCATCGCATCGCATCGCATGCGACCATCGGATGCGATGACCCGATTTTTCCATAGGAATCAATGTTAAAATGATTCCTATGGAAAAAGGGGTCCTTTTCATACCCCTACTATCCAAGTGGGCATGGAGTTGGATATAAACCTGTGGCGAGCGTAGCGAGCCACCGAGCCCGAAGCGTGGCGAGCGAAGCGAGCCCCGCGAAGGGACGGTATTCTGTGTCCCCTCGCGGGGCTCGCTACGCTCGCCACGCTTCGGGCTCGGTGGCTCGCTACGCTCGCCACAGGTTTATATCCAACTCCATGCCCACTTGGATAGTAGGGGTATGAAAAGGACCCTTTTTCCCATTGAATTCCATGTTAAAATGGACTCAGTCCATTTTAACATTGATTCCTATGGAAAAATCGGGTCATCGCATCGCATCGCATCCGATGGTCGCATGCGATGCGATGCGATGTCCCGATCCGACCCGATTTAAAAATCGGACGCCCGGATAACTCATAAGTACCATAAAGCTTTACTGGCCTAAAATCACTTACCCTCTGTGTGGTTGACAGGATTATATTTTCAAGGATAAGAAAATACTTTATAGCATCATATTTCTAAAGCTGAGCTAAACGTCTCAAGAAACATTTACAGCAAATATTTGTGATTTCCATGTGTAGAAACATGAAAGTAGAGATAAAGTGAATAGTTATTTTCCTTTTAACTGCATGGTAACTGGCTCGCTGTGCTGTACAATATCTGTGTTATGTCATTTGTATGATACCCAGGGCTAAAGCTGACCTGTATCCTGGGATTCCGATGATGAGATGATTTGCCTTATTTCTGGAAATCAGTTGATAATGCTTTTATTAATGCTGTAAAAAGATATGAAAATATTTTGTGCAGTGAGTCTGACATAGTGCAGGACTGGCTCACAGGGGTACAGTGGAAACTCCCAGAAGGCCCTACTCCTGAGAGCACACATTTCTCAAGTTGCAGACTGTGCACTTGAATTGTACTGTACATTACACATGTTATACTGCACAGGACTATGGTGTATTTTCTTTCTTTTTTTTTCTTTAATAGATTTTTATTAAGTCTTGCAAAGTTACAAAATACAGAAGGGAAATTGTTATCCAACAGAATCACAATGTGTAAAGAAAAACATCAAACTGACAAAATAAATCCAGTCAGAATACTATTTGTAATAACCAACTAGACCACAGCTATTTGAGCAAGACTTACATTTATCAGATGCAAGATGGGGAAAAGTAACAGGAAAGGGAAAATGAAGGGGCCCCAAGAGAGGGAGGAAGAGGAGGGAAACATTTGGAAAGTGCCTCAATATGGTGTACGTTATAGTTAAGAGAAGATAACAAGGAATCTATTCACATTGAGAAAATACTCATCAGTGGTACGTGTAGGGCAGGAAATGGCTGCCAGATCAATGAAATCACTACTGAGTACGGGTAGGCCTTGGTTTTCTCTGTACTTGCTCCACTTAAACCATTTAATATGGATAGATGAAGCAGAAGGTGAATATTTGATGTTGGCCGTCTCGAATAGGAAATGTTTATGAACCTTATTGGCGATATGATGAATTGAAGGGATTATTATGCCTCTGAGGGGTGAAGTATGCTCTCTGACATAATTTATGACATTTTATAAAACATTTCCTAGTGTTGTAGGCATTTGGACATTTTAAAACCAGAAAAAGATATAAAAACCCATTTTAGGTCTAATTCCCATTTAACGTGGGCCGGTAGTTTCCCATTTTTAGACTTAGTTATTTGATACTCGTACCATTTGGATATCCCTCCTCTGTGAGGAGACAGAATATTGCATCTGTAGAGTGGAGAACTGTAAGAGGGTACCCTCGGGGAACAGCTGTTTCAGGGATGTAAGGCTAACATTAACCCAGGAGTCTAAGTGCAAGTCAGGGATGAGCTTAACGGCAGAAATTAGATCTAAGTCAGGCCCCAGTAAAGAAATGCTATCATCACCTAATATAGTTTTATGCCAAACAGAGATCGTTGCTCTAATTGCCGCACCTGGGCCAGTGTGGTGTATTTTCTACAGTGCATTGCTGCTTTTAATTTGGCACATAATAATCTAGTCAATCCTCAGTGGTGACTGAAAAATGGGGGCCTTCAACTGCACCCCCTATTGAGCAGATCATGCCCCAGTCTGACACTTGCTATCCTTTTCAGCAAGAGTCATTCTAGGGAGGTGTGGGCATATATATAGCTATATAGATAGATATCTGTCTATTACAAATTAATTATCCATCCATGTGTCACAAGGCAAAGCTAATTAAGCAACAATTCAAGTTTATACCTCTGTTCCTACATCCCACATCCCACAGCTCACCCTTTATAGAGTCAAATTCTCCCAGTTGTAAATCCCTTTTGTAAATCCCTTTCTGTGTATATTGTAGACCACACTGACGGATGAGCATCTCCAATATTCACATTTGGCACTATTTTTCCATTTATAAGACTAAGGGGCAGATTTATTAAGCTTGGAGAAGAGATAAACTGGAGATAAAGCGGAGAAAAGGTAAAAGGAGATAAAGCACCAGCCAATCAACTCCCAACTGTTTTTTTCAAATACAGCTGATTGGCTGGTGCTTTATCTCCTTTTACCTTTTCTCCGCTTTATCTCCAGTTTATCTCTTCTCCAAGCTTAATAAATCTGCCCAAAGAGTTAGGATTTCTTCTTATTGCTTTGTTAACATTATCAAGGTAATATTCCGGAAGCTACTGCAAGTCTCCAGATTGTCATTATTCCTGGCTGATTTAACAGTGGAGATTTTCCAGTAGGAACAACAAATAGCAGGGCTTCAAATATTGTATCCTGACAGTTCAAAAACTGTGTGATAAATGATACTGTAAATATCAGATTGCTATACAAAGTAAAGAAACTGGCAGATTGCACATGTTGGGAACACATTATATTATAGAAGGTTACTTATTTCATGAACAACCAAGGAGTTGATCTTTTTTTTGTTACTTTACAGTTATGTTATTTGTTAGACTTATTCTAGAAATTTGTGATTTTAAAATTCCCCAAAAAATGAATGAAAACTGATAGAATACTATTAAACATATTTCACAGCACACTGGTTTCTCAGCACAGTTTCCCACAATATCTGCATGTTGAACCCTGTTTTACCTGTTAGTTACTTTTTATTATTTTTTCCAGTAGAACAGTAAAAATTCTGGTAAGAGGTTTATGGGTAATATGGGGCACACGTTGAGTTTTTGTATCTGGCAGGCACACCATTTTTATCCTACAAATCTAGGCCTATGTTGGTTCAGACACATTTTATTCTTACATTTCCTTAGAGAGATAGCATAGACAATAGTTATGGTGTGAATGCATTGTCCATGTACCATAATAACATATTGTGGAGGTATAATGCTTTCTGCTTCACCTCTTTACCAAGGCAAAGTAGAAAGCAGCAACAGCGGCAGAGATTTATTACAGTACCATCCTGATGCCAAAGTGGGGAGTGAATACTGCTCTTTCCAGCAATTGTTAGCAGACCTTCCCTATAGCACACTTCTCCTTCTTCAAACATAGGGCAGAAGCAGTATTAATGCACATATTGGTGCTAATACTACTTTTCCCCAATAATGACTCTTCTTACATCTAACCGTGAGCTTTATCAGATTCGTAATGTTAAGCACTGGGTTTGGAATTTGTCCAGGTTTTATGGAACTACCCTTTCACTGGTAGACCTAAAATATGCAGCAATGACCATCATTCAAAAGGTGCCTCCACTCCAAAGCAGATAAATACATTGCTCTCCTCAATATTTGCTTTAATGCCACTGTATGACTACTGTTTATATCTCCATATCTTCATTCTCTCATCATCACTGCTCTCCTCTGTCAGTTACTGTGATTCTGATACTCTCCTCAGTCTGCTTGTCCCCTCTTTGCTCTTTATCAATACTTTGGCAGCTGTCTCTTACTGCTTCTAATGCTTCCTTTCTCTGTCTCTGCTGTCTGACACCAGTGCTTACTGCCCCAACTTCTACCACACACCTCTCCTCAACCACCTGCCACCTGCTTCCAACTGTTACTTGCCCTTACTACCTCACACAGCTCATATAACAACATCCTGAGCAGTTAACGAGGCTGCTAAGAATATTAATCCATTGTCTGCCCTTGTTACATATGCATAGTCTGTAGCATGATGCTCAGTATAAGACGTAGTCCCTTGCATAGTAGGCTATTACATGCATACTGATCCTAACCCCAGACTAATCTTACTGGGGGCCACTCATGTAGCCCAAGGAAATGTCAAATTGTTAACTGGATCTCTGAAATGATTTTTGGCGCACATAAAGTACATCTAAAACATGATGAAAAATTGATCATACAAAGAAATCTCCCTCACATGATAAAATGGTGCCTACATAAAAATAGTGCAGCAAGGGCCTGATTCCATTATGGTCACTATTACTTCTGAGCATCAAATGAGACTATGCTTGCAGTGAGGATTTATTAGTAATAGATTTGGGTTATTGGAGGTACCAGGTAATGGCGTCATAATTGTGGGCATGTTGTAATGTTTTCACAGTGTGCATCTGCCTAGATCCGCCTACATCCGCAACCATGTACACAGAAAATCAACAACTTAGATCCTGTGGCCATTTTTTGTGAGCAAGGAGTTACTCAGATAATTAATTATAGAAGGATCTGTGACCACTGCTGCATATTTGTACAGAGTCGCTGGGTTCTGTGAGGCTACCGGTTGGCATTTCTATACATTTCCAGGCTGCTATGGCATTAGATTATATTGCATGTTCGCAACTACCATTGCATTAGCGACCACATCAGGCCCGCAGTGCTGAGTCCTAAAGCAATTCTACAGGTAACAGGATTGAGGTGAATTTGTAAGTCACAGTAAAAGAGAAAGACTGGCTTGATGATAACCTTATTGCAGAAATGTAATGTATGAAGAATGTTGAATAAGGAATAAAAACTCATAAATGTCAACGTAGGCTCCACAATCCAGCTTAACAGACATGGGGAGTGATTCAGGTTGACTTGGTAAGAAGCAAATTTAACTTAAACGCCTCCTGGGTGAGCAAAAACCAGACCCCCTGCACTGAGTGAATGGCTGCAGCGGCATGCAAATTGATGTATTTGCTGACACATCCATTCGGATGCGGCCATCTGGGCGAAAAAGCCTTTGATGGTTGCAGACCATCAAAAGATTTTTTGTCCGCTGATCTGACAGAAATCAGTCTGATCTGACATTTATCTGCGCTGGAGATCACAGAACAGGTGGCGGGCGCTGATGTCCTGTTACGCATGCATTTGAGAACGATGAGCATTTTCCTTGGCATGTCCAGAAAACGCTGGATGTCCCCATGCACCAGCCCCCTGTCTGCCTCCTTCCTACCCCCTTTGTTTACTAAGGCATTCGCAAAGCGGCCCTGCACATCGCATATACACATGCGCAGAGCAGCACGATCAGTCCCCACACTGAATTTGGTTCTTTATGAGCCGACCTGAATCAGGCTCATAATGAAAACCTCGTCTAATACATTCAATGTGTCAGTAGGCAAAACAGGAGGCCTCTGGAAGTCTGCTGTCACTTATATGGAAAGCACTAAAAAGAAAAAAACAATTGTCATTCCGGGAAGCAAGAAATTAGATATGTGTTGTTTTAGGTCTAATTGTAAAAATGTTTATGATTTTTTTTTTTAAAGTGTACTGAAAGTGTGAGAGAGCAAAAAAGTGGTTCTTTATAGAATATATTTATACAAACAGAAACATCCCATGATACACTCATTGACAGCCACCACCAGCTTCACCTGGGAATAGATTACAAACCTATAGTATTGCTAGTATCTGAAAGCAATAATTAAATGATACAGAGATGGGGCACATTAGGACAGTCACAATCATGTGCTATCAACAAAATATATAGTATTGTAAGACGGGAAAGATAGAAAATGACTCATTACTGTACATTGATTTATTGTTCATATTGTTGCTCTTGTGAAATAAACAATCTAAGCTAACTAACCAACACTTTGCAATTCTCTTAATGTTACTTAATATATATATATGTATATATATTTTTTAAGTAATACAATGCCAGTCTGCTACATTTAACATTTTACACATTGCGGTATGAAAGGCATGGTTTAGGAATTCATCTGCCATATTCTTACGGAACACTGAAATGATAGAAAAAATACAAATCGCAGGTATAAGAGTGTAGGGTGAGACTGGCACTTTGATGCTCGGAAGATGTCATTACATCTGACATCTACCACATCATTCCTGTCTCTGATAATAAGCTTACTTCACAACTGTTTTACTTCTCCTCCACCGCAGGCTTAACATAATAATTTTATACATTATCTCATATTTATTTAACCATTAATTATTCTTTCAAGCTTTAAAAATATAAAAAATTAAGATGACACTGATGTGATGGTCCGAGACATGCAGTATTGTTTATTATTGAATGATATGTGTAATCTTGTATATTAGATTCATTTTTTTTTTAGCTACAGAGGCATATCAATGTACATATAGGGATTTGTTTACTAAAATAGTAGTTCTATTGAAGATGGGATGTTGACCAACCAGAATCTACTTATTATTATTTAGCACCTTCTAGAACATAATAGATAGAATGTGATTGGTTGCCCAAAGCAACATCCCTTCTTCAATTAAACTCCCATCTAGATGATATTGGTCACAATATCGTTCAGAAAGGGCTTGCTGAACAATATTGTGAACAATATCATTTAATGTGTACGATGTGCATCGTTAACTATGCGCACTCCTGTACATCGTGAACTACCCCCTCCCTGATACAAGCATGTTCAGACGAGGGAGGTCATCGTTAACGATAGCCATGCTTGCAGCTGCAGCATGACTGGTGTCTGTCCAAACCTGCTGCCCCCGCCATCACCCCCCTTGCGTGCTTCATTGGCAAGTGTGTATCGGCGTCGGCAGGGATCGTTGTAGTGTGTATGGGGCTTTAGTAGATAAACCCCATTGACTAGGGCTTAGCGAGAATCTTTTATTAACAGAAACATTTTCTAAAATATCAAGGAAACAGGCTTTGGAATGAGGAAATTGAGCAGGTCAATAATAAGAATAGGTGGCAAGACCTTAAGCAGGGGCTGAAGGAGAAGATCAGGGAGTATTACTGGTACACCATGGTAAGCTAATCCATACCTCCCTGGGCATGTCACATGTAAAGGACGCTGCATAATGAGTTGCATAGACCTGCAAGAAGTTCCAGAAGTCAGGAGATGTTCCAATATTGCACCAATGGTAATGAGTTTCAATTGCAGAACACTGATGGAGCATGGGATTGATGGCAGAACACCCATGGAGCTTGGGATCATTTGCGGAACAACAATGGTGTAGAGTTGTTGATGATAGAACACGGATGGAGATTGGGATTGATGATGGAATACCAATGGTGCGTTGAGCTGCACGCTGGAATATACACATGTCCTTGGAAGGAGCAGAAAACCTGGAAGCAGCTGGAGACAGAAAGAAAGTACCATACATGTAACAGGAGTGCTTGTTATCAGCTGAAGCTGAACAGGTTAATTACACTGGTAGGAGCCATACTATGAAGCAGGATGCAATTAGTCAGAGTCTGTGGAAGGAAGGATTTTCTCAGAAACAGAAGCAGAGGTAAAATGCTAGGCCAGGGTTGCCTACCTGACCCTCTCCTTCAGGGAGAAAATGCTCTGTTTCGCGACTTCCCTGGTGTTGTATGATTGCCATCATCTGTGGTGAAACACCTTTCTTATCAATTATCTAGCTCCTTACAACTTACCAGGGAAGTCCAGGAACAGAGCATTTTCTTCCTGAAGGAGAGTGTCAGGTAGGCAACCCTGAGCTAGGCTGTGGACTTCATTGAAATGGCAGTTTGGTAATCTTCAATAGAAAGAATATAGTGGAGCGCCCCTCAAGTGGGTCAAATTACTGTAAAGATATGTACCCTACCATACATTCATATGGGGGGTGGAAAGTCCATGTCCCTTTAAATGGTCTGAATAGATTAATCCGATCACACCTCCGTGCTCCGGGACCATGAAATGAAAAGAAATAAGATCTTGTATCAGTCTCTTGGTTAACTGAACCCTCTAATATTAGGATTGTATAATATGGAGATCTTCTTTATAACCCTGGGTGTCTTCTATGGTTCTTCTAAGGGTCACCACGTGCACTTCATATAAATTTACACTCACATGTATGCTTACATGCGGAAAGTGGTAGACATTCACATCAAGGTATCTTTAAATGGAATAATAAGTCACCTCTGATCCTACCAGACTCCAGAAATGCTTACATGTATGCTTACTTTTGGTCAGCTGCGAATCCTCTCATAAAGGTATCTTTAGTCTCCAAAAAATCTGTTCATCCAGTGATAAGTGTAAAAAGTTTTTTAATTTTTTGACAAATATCACAGAAAATATCACAGTACAGTATAAAAGTCTCCTTGTGCCCCTTACTTTTCCCTGGGAGTAAAAAAGATGGAAAACTGGGATAGCTCACCAGTTCAAAGCAGGGACAATCTGGGAGACAATTAAAAAATTGGCAGGAAGGCACCTCACCAACGCGTTTCGACCTGATGGTCTTTTTCAAGGATCATCACCTTTACCATCTGTGGTATAAATGAAGGCTTGTGCTTTTACATCATGGTCCTGCTTTTAAAGTAACTGTCTTTGGTGCCTCCTGGTAAAGGGCAGTAGCCTTATCAAGGCACCTCAATAATTTGTGTACCAGTCAGCCCCTACAACTGAGGTTGTTTCCCATTCGGATGTGCCCACAGGCTTGACATGTAGAGACTGTGGGGAAGCTGTGCTGTGGGCTGCATACAAACAGCACTAAAGATATCCAGACCTGGAGCACAGTGACAGTCTAGAGAGACACTTTAGAGCAGGGGTGGACATTATGTTGATCGCAATCTACCGGTTGATCCACAATGATCACAATGATTTTCTAAAGTATAGAGCCCCGTTTACCTGCTGAAGGATCTTCTGGCTTCAGTGGTCCCAGTAATGCATGGGTGATGTCACCGTGCACTCGTACTCTGCAAGTGAGGAGGACTGAGCACTTTGTTGAGCCAGACAGCATCTATGTGCTCAGCACTGGCTGGCGGGCAGACACAGTGGTAGCAGCAAACAAGCATCACTCTGGACAGACAACTAAATGTAAGATAGTTGGCTTTTATTATGCCCCTAGGTTTTTTATATGGTTTTCATGGAGGGGGAGAGTGAAGGGGTGAGTTAGTTCATCCCAGTCGAATAGGAATGAGTTTTGTGCCACCCCCCTTAAAAATATACATAGATTTAGGATGAACCTAAACTTGTAAAGAGACCCCCTCCCACTGCATAACAGCATATTAAAAATATTATATATTATATAATATTTTTATATGCTGTTATGTGGTGGCAGCACTCTTCACAAGTTTCAGTTCATCCTAGTTGCTGGCTGTGATGGAGCTTTATATATAATATTTTTTATACCCTGTTATGTGGTGTTGTCCCTACTGTAACTCCCTATGTCCCTGCTGTCACTCCCTATGTCCCTGCTGTCACTCCCTATGTCCATGCTGTCACTCTCTCTGTCCCTGCTGTCACTCTCATTGTCCCTGCTGTCACTCCCTATGTCCACGCTATCACTCCATATGTCCCTGCTGTCACTCTGTATGTCCCTGCTGTCACTCTCTCTGTCCCTGAATCTTGTCTCATATTATGCTTTATAATGTAAATTTTGTCTCATATTGTGTGGCATTATGTGAATTTTGTCTCATATTGTGTGACATTATGTGAATTTTGTCTCATATTGTGTGGCATTATGTGAATTTTGGCTCATATTGTGTAACATTATGTGAATTTTGACTCATTGTTTGGCAATATGTGAATTTTGATTCATATTGTTTGGTATTATGTGAATTTTGGCTCATATTGTGTGGCATAGTGTGAACTTTGGCTCATATTGTGTAGCATAATGTGAATTTTGGCTCATATTGTGTGGCATAATGTGGAAGGGGAATATTTTTTGCAGAGGAGACGCTGGTAGATCACCGGTAGATCATCTGTAGGTAAGTGTACAAAATGTAAATCCAGGGTTACAAATGTCCAGCCACCCCTGCTTTAGAGGTAAGAACAGATGTCTTGTTACCTGGATCATAGCGAGCATATAATAAAGAATTTTTGAAAAGGAAAAGAAAACTGGCACTTACAGAAGCCACAGAATTCAAGCACAGTTCTCTGGACCCCTAACACTTCACATTTTCCACGTCACCTAGCAGATGCACAGGTGCTTTTATTAATCAATGAGACATTTAAAAAGGTGGATCTAATTATTTTACTAGTACTTCTGTGAGGAGAGCTGAAAAACACAAACTGTTTGGGGTCCTAAGAACCGAGCTTGCAATCCTGTGCTCTAGGGATATGGTCGATATTTTAGGCTCACTTTCCTACTTTTCCATAATAAATTCAATCTGTAATTTATTCTTGCTCCATACAGTATATGATAGATATTACATCTTTCTTTCTCAAAGGTTATTGCTTTCCAGAAAATATTACATGAATGGGTTCTGACCTTGGGCAAACTAAAAAGCGGCCCTCAAGGAGCTTCCCCTTTCCATTGTTTGTGAGATTGCACAAATGACAGATATTTTGGAGGCAGATAAAATGATTATTAACTGTGTAAATACCACTGAGTGGGTGACATTAGGGATCTTAAGGGGGGGTATTTAATCCTGAATCTGACTCTCTGGACGTTCCAGACATTCAATTCACGGCCATTTTCGACCCGATCCGACTGTAACTCGACAATTGGAATTCAATGTTCTGACTGTCAAGTGTCGGAATGGCCACATTTTGTCATAAACGGCTGCTAGAATGTCATAATCGGCCACTAATTCGACAGTTAACATTCGTTTAGGACAATTAAGATTTGACTTTAAAAAAAGCCAAATCCGAATGCCTTCAATGCTGTCAGAAATGGCTGCATTGAATAGGCGAGTGCAGCTATTTCCGCCAGTGGAAATAGTGACACTGATTGAATACCCCCTTAAATCCTTGGTTGAAATTAACTGATAAACAGGATTACAGGAAGTTGGTAATGATTGGTACCATGGCAGACAAACCATGCCTTGTAAATGATTGTTGCTTTGACAAAAAATCCAAGATTTACTGGTATCCTGCAACCAAGATTGACTGGTATCCTGCAACCAAGATTGACTGGTATCCTGCAATCTTGAATGTTATTACATTTCCCCATAAGTCGGAAGTACAATGTTTGAACATTTTCTTCTATATTTTCATTATTATTACACAATGGTAACCAGATGCATGCTAATTGTGTATTGATATTTTGCCAAGCTCTTGGATATGGTTTTTCATCTGTGTTCTCCACAATGCCAAAACTAATTATATATTTTTTGATTTGTAGAAGAAAAAAAGTCTTTGAAAAATAAATTCAGTCATAGAATATTTATCTGAAGACTGAAATCTGGGATGTGATTCATCTATGCCTCTCATCTATTATCAAACCTATCAATCGTAATTCTACTTTTGATATCTATATTATTCAAGGTGAAATTCAATTAGTTAATTAGGGAAAACCAAAACACAACTGGTATCCAAGGAATGTGAGAAAATGGTGCAACCACAATTGCTTCAAATATAATAACCATTGGCAAGATTTTGTCGATTTACCTGCAAGATTTAAAGGGGCAAGTTTTTAAAAAGGTAAAGCCAGGTTGATAAACATTTACATAAACCATGGTAATACAATGATATTAAGAAGATTAAATGAATGTAGCAATATATCCTATTCTCCAGTGCATGGGGCAACTAGTTTACAGATTTGTTTAAAAAATATTAATTAAGTCCATTCAATTACACATAATAATACTTAGATTTATTTACATGATATAATAATCCACAAAAATATATTATTATAATAATTCTTAGTAGTACTAATAGTAGTTTTTTTTTTAAAGAAATATGGGGTGAAATGTAATAGGGTCAGAGAATTAGAAAGTGAGAGATTTGGTAAGAAATATCCAGTTTTTTAAAGCGGCAATCATTTGCACTCAAAAATCAAACTGCACTGTGGTTGCTGTTTTAAAAAAAAACTGGAGATTTCTTACCAAATCTCTCACTTTCTGATTATCTCGCCCTATTATATTTCACCCATATTGTCTTTTAATGGAGTTTTCTCAATGGACATATTAGCTTATACAGTACAAATATATATATATATATATATATAGTACTGTCCTTTTTTTATCTGTATATTTAAAACATTTCATTTGTATATAATTTTTATTGTTTTTATATGTCATCTCATATGTAAACCTTTATGTAATGAGGGTGGAGACCAAGAGTAATTTATTTTTAGTGACATAATGTATTTGTAATAGATCTGCATTGTATGCCTTTATAATTAACTGCAGAATGTAACTTGCAGCTCTCTAAAATAGATAGCTAATTTTAGCCATTTACCAATTGTACTTTTCCTATGGAAATGTTGTGGTGTTTTACCTTGAAATAGCGTAAAGTGAGGAACTGAGGATTTGGACACCATTATACTGTAGGGAAACAGAAATATATTTTGTTTGTAGAAGGTCCTTTCATACATTTAAAAGTTATAGATAAAATAAAAAAAGATTTAAGCCTTAAAAGTAAATTAATAATTATTATTTATGTCTCACAGTACGCATTTTCAACTACTGGGCCAAAGAATTATTAAGCATGCACAGTGGCATACGTTCGTCCCAGTTGCCCGGAGGCAAGATAAATATTGGTGCACACCTTATATAAATATATGAAATATGAATGCATGTGTATATGTTTAGAATAAAGAGATAGTGAAGTGTCTATGGTCCTGCTAGGTAGGGGAGTCAGCCACAGAAGCGGCATTCAATTAACTGATTCAAACTCACAGGGGAGGAGAGGTGCCCCCTTGGGAGCAGGAGCCCGGCGGCAGATGACTCCTTTGCCTCCCAGAGTTACGCCTCTGAGCATGCATGAAAATGCAGATGCAGGTAAGTGTATTCAGTGCAACTGAGTATAAGTATAGTCAAATTTTAGCTCCTAATAAAGATCAGTAGTGTATTTTGACATAAATGAACCAATGCCCTCAATCAGAGATGGATGCAGGTATTGTGGGTGCCGGACGGGGTCCCAACAGTCGGGATCCTGACAGGCATTTACCCAAAGTCAGGATCCCGACTGTCAAAACACCGACAGCCGGGTTCCCAATGGCCACCTGCTATTTTCCCTTGTGGGGGTCCACGACCCCCATAGAGGGAGAATAGAATAGGTGGCTTGCGTAGCGAGCCACCATGCCCGCAGCGTGGCGAGCGCAGTGAGCCCGCAAGGGGCTTAGTTGCGCTCACCATGCTGTCTGGGTCCGGCCAGTCAGGATCCCGACTGTCGGACCCCTGTACCACACCCGGTATTGTGACCTACATGCACAAAGCAGGACTTTTACAGTTGTAAGGAGTTCCCCTCTGCTGCTACCTGATTGACAGCGAACAACATTGATGGGGGGGAGGTGGTAGAGGGAGTGATGTGTTCTAAGAAATGGGAGTATGTCACACCTGGGGTGAAATTTAACAGGATGAGAGATTTAGAAAGTGAAAGATTTGAAAAGAAATCTCCAAGTATTTTAAAGAGGAAATCATTTACACTGCCAAACCGGTTTGATTTTGCAGTGTAAATAATTTCCGCTTTAAAAAAAACCTGGAGATTTCTTACCAAATCTCTCACTTTCTGAATCACTCATCCTATTAAATGCCCCCCCTGGTTTCTAGATGGAGAGAGTCAATGATCTATGTGTCATCATCAGGCGTTAAAGTGAGGGAAACTGAGGTGGAACATTTTAACCTTCACATTGGCCTAGGCACAGTAAATCTCTCAAAGCATTCTAGTTTGCGGGTGGATGCCAAAGACCCTACCACTGGCACTGGCACTGCCAAATTGGGGAGGAGAGGGGGTAATTAGTTGGCATAGAGAAATGAGTTCCCTTACCTCTGCATGTCCACTTCATGCCCTGGTTATCATGCAGACTTTATGGTTTCACAGGCCCCACATGCATTGGCCAGCTCTGTAACCTGAGGCTTACTCAGTTGACTGGCTACGTGGAACAACACAACTGATGTTCTCGATGTTGGATCCCAGCTTGCAACATTGTTCCCAGTGCTGCAATCTCAGTTAAATGCAAGTCTCTTCTACTAACATGACTACTGTATACCCATCGTAGGGATCAGATGGAATGCAATGCTCATTACATGTGACATTTAATTTTGTCCAGGCTCTGTGAATGACTCACTATGGAAGAACGTGGACTTTAAACACAGAGATGAAGCCATTACTGACAATACTTGCTGTACAAACTCCCAAACAGAATCGAGATCCATATTTTGCTACCATATCTTTTCATAACTGATCCCATGCATTTTACTTTACTTTATCGCACCCCTTACATTTTCAATTCGGTGTATTCCTTACTCATGTTGATATTATTATTCTTGACTGCTGTTTATTTTAAGATATAACATATAAAAATATATTCAGAAGAGAAAAGGTGTCACAGTTTTCAAACAAAGACATTTGTAGAACTCTAATACTTTAATACATTCGTAATAAGTGGGTCATACTACAAGAATATTGCTGCAAACACTAATGGTTAGCTTTTCCTGTATGTCCATAATGAATAAATCGATATTCAAATGACAATAAATGAGATGTGATCCCCTGGAAAGAAAGCATATATCTTTGTGATGTATAGGGGTATACGGTTTGTATGTAAATGAGAGAATCCTGCATCATTATACATTCCACTGGTTTGTACAATGTGATCAGATAATGAAGCCAAAGCTATTGTTACCATCTGATTTATCATATGCTTCAGGGTGGAACATAATGCTTATTAACATTGAGGATCCTGAGTAAGGCCATTAAGCATGTTAATATCAGTGGGGTTTCAATGTATTCACCAGTTAGTGGTGTCTCCTAAACAGGTTTATTCCATTTTTGTAATACCTAGAAATGGTTTCTATTCTGATCATTATTATAATGATGTACCAGCCTCTTGTTTTGTACACTGATAATAATATTACTACTATCTCAAAATTGCTAATTATATATATGTCTAGTGTCCACGAGTCTCTGAAACACTGCCATCTGCTGGCAGAGGGCAGTATTCAATTAGGCTGATTCGCCATGTTCTACGGTGAATGTGTGCTATTTTCATGCTCTAAGGTGAATCTTTTTACTGAAAAAGTGATTCACCCTATTCAACGTGCAATATTCGCCGACGGCGAACAGTGAATGACGGACAATTCGCCGTCTGATATTCAGCGCAATTCGCTGGGGTTTTTCAATGTGATTCACCGTGAGTGTATTCAATGATCAGATGGCAAATTGCTTTCTAAGTGATTTTCGCTGTGTGTCACCATTCAAATTACAAACATAAATCCTAATATATCCAGTTAAAATTCAAGGTCCAGATAGTGTAACTATCTGAACCTTGAAAAAGACCCCTTGGAGGGTGAAACGCATTGGTCGGTGGAGCTGTGGACAGAAAGACTGACAGCACCTTGCACAGCACGGGCATTTACCATCCAGGAGCCGGGACAAGTGAATATCACCCGGGGTATCATTAATCCTATGCTCATTTTGAACTGTGTGAATCTACCAGTTTACACGCCCTCTGGTAATTTGCTGCATTCTATCTAATACCACAGCTTTGTGGATGTGATGATTTTAACTGGATATTTTAGGATTTATGTTTGTAATTTTAATGTTATATTAAACTGTACTTCACTATATCATCTTTTCTTTGTATTTTGGATTCCCAAGGGACACTGGAAACAGTTTCCATCACCCATGAATATGTTCAGTGCTAGCTAAGTGAAAGCTTTTTTCTTGTATCTGTGATTCTTGGTGAAGGTTTGGGGAAGCTTCACATTCTAATCATTCACTAGTATAGCTGCTTTGAGCCCATTCCAAGTCTAATACATTCATTTCTTGAGTGTATATTAATCAGTGGCTGAAACATATGTTGGGCATTATTATCGTAGGGATAGAATGGGGTTTGCGCACGTTGGAGATGGCGTTCTGTGGTGAGTTAGCCTTGCTGTGTTTTGATATGTATATTATGGAGTCATTGTATTTGTCTGGTATTTGGGAGTTGAGAAATGTTATTGACGACTCAGTGTAATGTATGCTTGTAGTGGGCTTATATGTAACCTGTGGTTTTTAATATTTTTTGGGATGGTGGTCCTAGTGTTCATACTATACTGTCTGCTTAGTTTTTATTACTTTGGAGACTGTAAATTGATTTAATAACAGATCTTGTATTGAAATCTATATTAAAACCTATTGATGACATGGTTTACAATGTGTACATCCATCTTACCTTTCTAATGTAGTTATGTCCCAACTAGTTGGGTGTAACTATGTGTACTACTGTGAAGTAAATGGATCTTATATTTGTGTTTCTTTGTAGTTTAGAGAATAACTATTTGTTCAGTGATTCTAGTGTTGAAGGGTGTTCTACCTTTGTAGTGAAGTCCACGTGGTCCTGTCACTCTGACACTGAGCACTGAGACTCAGTATATGTATAGAGGTATAGCCAAAAATCTATAAAGACTTTGCACTGTACAGGTCACATGTAACCCACTGTCATACACTGAATACTGTAAGAGGTATGTTTCATTAAAAAGCTTTATTTGCAAGCAAGACATGTGAGTGTCCCTGTTATTTTTTGGGAGATATATATATATATATATATATATATATATATATATATATATATATATATATATATATACAGCAATGATCTTACATCATTTGGGGTACACATAATCAAAAATCTAAAAATCATAAAAATTTTAAAATATTAAAAATAAATATAAAAAGATAAAAACACAAAATTAAGAAAAATAGATTTTTGAACCTCTTGATATGAGATGATTCGATTGGTATAATTACTAATCAATAATACATCCGTTATGGTGTAATTTATGTATTTTTCAGTATTGTTTTTTGTTTTTTTATTCATTTTTTGTTATGTATGTATTTAATATTTTGTCATGTATTTATTATTTAGGCCATTGTGAGTGCTCCCCACCGGGCTGGTTTGAATTACCTGTCCACATCTACATTCAGTCTCCTTCTTTTTCGCTAGTTTCTCCTTTTTTTGCTATTTCCTCTAAGGGTGGTATGTGTAGTTAAACAGTGTCCTGTATGCCCGTCTATATAAGATTCAGACTCAAGTGGATGATGTAGTGCGATTTTCCAGCTGTCAGATAGACAGGTGGAACGCACGTGACGCTTGCTGAAACGCAACCTGTTTCCGGGTTGCACGGACAGACTGTTCACATGTACCGCTTAGCTGTATAAATGCGACACAGCTGATTTCCGGCTAGACGGAGCGCTGTGGAACGCATCCATTTAATTCCCGGCTGACGCACTTCTGGTCCGGCGGCTGCTTGCGTGGTAAGTTTGTTTATACACCAGTTATCACATTTATGTTACCTTTGGAATGGCGTTTTTCATTGTGGCACATATACCTTCTGGTTAGTGACCACTGTGAGTTATTTATATCATGTTTTAGAGACTGAATGATTGTAAGTGGAAATGCATGGGAGATGATGTCACTTCCTGCATATGGGTATTTAAGCTGGCCCGGTGAGGCAGTACAGGTGTATCCTCCCCAGGGATGGATGCCAGGTTGCTTGTCTGACAGTTGCTGTTTATAAGCTGTATGGAATCCTGATGATGGTCTGTCACAAGACCGAAACGTCATGTCACGTCGATGGTATGTCAGCTTTTTTCATCATGATGGAATAAAATACAAAAATTGCTTTTAAAATGGTGAGTGCCCTTTTTCACTTCCGATATACCTTGATGTTTAGTCATCTGTAGGAGCACCCCCCTTGCCTGTGACGCAGTATATGAGTGCGGACTCTTTCGAAAATTATATATACAGCAAGGTATTGCCCGGCACAGCCTCCTTCTTGCTTTACGTGCTGGGTGCCCGCACTGAGTGTAAATGCAGAATCCCAGTAAGAGCGCTGCACTCCAAATTAAACCATGTGGCGGTGGGTAGAAGATAAGCACTTTAATAAGCAATGTTTCGATGCTACGCAGGCATCGTCATCAGGCCATATAGCCTGATGACGATGCCTGCGTAGCATCGAAACGTTGCTTATTAAAGTGCTTATCTTCTACCCACCGCCACATGGTTTAATTTGGAGTGCCGCGCTCTAACTGGGATTCTATATATATATATATATATATCTCAGGACCATTTCCAGAATCAAACACTTCATTTCCCTAGAAGATCTGCCTGCCATCATGCAACATTTGTGTTATTATCACACGTACACACGTAGACTACTGCAATACCCTTTACTTTGGCCTCCCAGCAAGAGAAATGCACCGCTTGTAGATATTACAAAATGCAGCTGCCAGGCTATTAACCAACCAGCCCTGCTTCACCCACATTACACCCATTATTTTCTCCCTTTAATGGCTGCCTGTAAGATGGCGAATCACTTTTAAGATTGGTTTAATGATTTTCAAAACCTTTCCTGACCAGAGCCCAAGGTACTTGAAGCAGCTTCTGATTCCTTACTGCCCCTCTTGATTACTGCAAACTGCAGATGATGGATTAAAAACTGTACCTAGAATCTGCATGAACTCATCTGGGGGTCGAGCTTTAAGCTTTGTGCCTCCGACTTTATGGAACTCTCTTCCCAGGACAATGCGAGAGGCCCCCATACTTCTGAATCCTTCAGAAATACTCAAGACATCCCTGTTCCCTCAAGCATTTCAATAATATCCAATGTTAAGCTTGTTTTTTTTTATTGTGCTGTGAAGGCAAATGTAAAGTACTTTGAATATTGGAAGAAAAGTGTTATATACATAACATTATTATTTTTTTATTATTATTATATTATTCTCTGAACACAAACACAGTATAATCTCTATAAGATGATTCTGTATTGCTGTCCAGTTACAGTTAAGTACTTTAATTACCCTTTCCACCAGAATACCTCGTTTTCCTGGGTTGGCACCATTCACACTAAAATGGGTGCAGTCTCTCTTCTGCCTGTCCTGCAGATAACATCATCTCATCATCTCCAAGATCCAGGAAATGTGGCTTTCCCCATGAGATCCAAGTTTCATTACTGGTAGCTTTCTGGGAAGGATTGCAGATTCACTAGACTCTGGGAGTATTTCTGGGACCTTTTTCCACTGCTTGTTGTTTTAAACTACTAGTCTTCTTAGTCTACTTCTGGGATGAAGAGTCACCCCCTGCAGCAGCAGCAGCCCTGGCACAGAAATTTTTATCTTCAAAATCCTGGCTAGAAGAGGAATCGTTTAGCCTTTGAAAAGAGGATACCTCTGATCATTATTGGGGAGTTTGATGATGGTGTTGGTGGTGGAAATTGCATAAGCTGCTCAGAACTGCTGTTAGCTGATGCTGTATTGCTGGTTATTATTTTACAGGATTTTTTAGATTTTGATAAATAATTTGCATGAGTTTGCTGCAAATAATGCTGAAAGGTGCCTAGATGGTTAACATCTCTACCTCTACTTACTTTGACATCACAAATGGTACAGATGGCTTGACAAATGTCGCCAGGATTTGGGGAAAAAATATTTCACATAAAAGATGTGGATCGTTAAGTCCAATGCCCAGGCATTACAATGTCCTTATTATAAACACTGGAAATAGAAACTGCTGCCACTGGTGGCTTATTTACTTTTATACAAACAACAGCCTCCTCCTGAATTTGATCAACTTCTTCTTGGCCAACACATTCATCATCAACATCCCTATTAGCATCTATTACACAACTTTCTCTCTAATCCTGTTGCATTTCCACAGTACCATCCTCAATTTTAATGTCACCATCCTGATAGGGCTAGTTATCATGGATTTTAATTATACCTGCATTAGGCCGGTGAAACAAAATCCCTGTTAGATGCGGTCATTGTGGACTATTAAATAGCCCTGCTTGTGTATATTATCCGTAGTAAATTACTGTAGATAATTGAATGCCAGCTACAGAAAGGTGACCTTTATGATTTTGCAAACAATGTAAGACCCAGCATATATTTAAATATGTTCTGAGTTTATTAAATATACGATTTTCAGGATTTCATCAAAGAAATGACTCTCATCCTATGCACACCAAAGCAAATAACTATTAACTGAAGAATCAGGACACCACTTAGTTGCAAGTAAGTCTATTTGTGCTAGATAAAAATACAATTGATATAAAAAAAAGTGCACTGCATACGTGTGTTACTTGTGCCTGTGTTTTGAGATGAGCAAATCTTTTGTTTGTGGCCACATAAACAGTTTAGGTGCCATAGATCGTCTACTAGACCAGTTGATGCAAAAGGTCTGGTATATGTCTAGATCTTTAGTTCAACAGCGAAAGATCAACATGATCAACAAGGTCAATTGACAAAAGTTTGACACAATCAAAAGTTAGACATTAAAAAGATTTACACATGAAAAATTCTAAATTTGCTTTTCACCATTATGTCAATGTAGAATGTGTGCATGTTGACCTTTTTGTGTGTCAACATATAGACCATGGGTCCTCAAACTGCGGCCCTCCAGATGTTGTGAAACTACAAATCCCAGCATGCCTTGCCACAGTTTTAACACTCCCTTATAGCAAAACTGTGGAAAGGCATGCTGGGATTTGTAGTTTCACAACATCTGGAGGGCCGCAGTTTGAGGACCCATGATATAGACTGTTGACCTTGTCAGCCATCCAAATACCAGTGAAAATGTGTCAACAATAAAGACAGTTTTTTTTGTACCAAAAGAATCTACAGTATATGGTAGACTTGAAGTTGCATTTCATATTTAATGACAAATTGATATGTCTGGAGATGCATATTTGTGTGTGTATGCAAAAGTCAGGATTTACATTTAGCACCTGTTAGTCTAAAGTATTTACAATATCCAATAATAAACACTAATGACTCCTACTGAGATATAAAAATCCCACTGCTATGCATTTGCATATTTGCATATATATTTGCCCATTCTCACTGGTTATTGCATATTTTACCTAAAATCTAGTGATTATCCATATTTTTCCAAAGTATTAGGCCCCAGCCCCTTTCCACCTGTGAATCATGGCACTGCTTTGTCCTGCTGCTGCTGGCCAGGTAGTGGTACACTGTGCAGGCTGGGCCAATATGTGCACAGTGTGGGGGACCTTGGATGTACACTACGTCTGACACTGCTCTCGGTTTCTAATCCATTTTAATAAAAGTCAGTTGGAGCGGATGCTGTCACAAAGCTCCTGAACCTTTTCCTGGACCTGGGACTTTGCACCAAGAGAGAGACTTCTGCAGCATAGGAGCGGGCGGAAGGGTTGTGACATTGCGTGGTGCAGAGGAAAAGCCGGGTCACAGCGCAGGGAGGAAGCCTTCCACAGCGCCGCCCTCACATGCTATGCTGACATTTGATCCATCGGCGCTGGAGATGAGGGTCCGTGTTGTTGATGCCAGAAGAACCTAGGATGCTGCATTCTGCTGTAGCACCCAGGAAGGGAAAAACAATAAGTGCAAACATAGCACCCAAATACAAATATTGCCCAGTTACCTCAGTGAATGTGGAATGGTCCTTTTCCACTTGTAAAAATATTTTGCATAATCGAAGAAGACACAATCTTACTACCGAACATTTGGAACACTACCTCATTGTTTACATTTTCAAGAGTAACAAAATGTTAAATAATTGTGAATTGTCAATATGTTATTCTACTGCTTACTAATTGTATGCTGATTTTTCAATAAATAAGTTAAGAATTACTTTTTTTATTATTTACTGTAGCATATTTTAACACTTTTCATGCATATTTAAGTATTTTCCATGTATATTTGCATGCATATTTCAAGTTTTTTTATGTTGCATATAATCCTGTCTCTAGTTATCACCCTCTTCTATGGAAATGCACACAGTCATTGATTGTTTTAAACCTTCCCTGTTTGAGCCAGAATATTGTTCATCTCACACCAATTAAATAATGTATTCTTGCATATTGAAAAATAATTAAGATATTGAATTCTCCAGATACATCTAAAAGTGACATGGGACTGGCACACATAGGACAAAGAAAGCAATACTACTTAATTAGGTTCAACTTTCTTCATTAAAACCTCTTGGCAGAAAAATAATAGCATTAACTAGCAATGCCCAATGCTGTTTTCTTAATTGGCTTAAATTAACTATGAAACAATGTGTGCAGAATTATTTTTAAACCAATCATAGTTTTCATAGTTTGCTTGTTTTGTCTAAAAATAAAGTAAATGAATCTGCTATTGAGGAAATATCTAAAATCTATTTTTATAAGTGCAAAATATGGAGGTTTAATCTGTTCTACGATGTTGATGAGCTTGTGTCCAACATTAAAAATAATTGTTCTGAATTTCACAAAATGCACTTTATACCAGTGAATCAGTGAATATAATATCACTTAACAACATGCACCATATGCGCACAAAAGACCACGTTTATTTTTCAACATTATACTTACCTCACTGCAAAATTTTATATAAATATGGGGACTACTGAGCAAATTAAATGAAAGCTTAGGTTTGTGGGAAGGTTAAAAATTGGAATTTTCCCAAAATACACTTGTATAAATGTCGCATCAAGATTGATTGTACATCCTGCCACTATAAAATCACCTATTTCCTTAAATACCACTCGGAAGGACACAATCACTCTCTAAAGGACAAAAACATGAGCACTGCAGGTGGGGCTGAAGTAACATATGCAGAGAGAGTTACATTTTGGTGTTTTATTGTTTCTGTGCAGGGTAAAAACTGGCTGCTTTATTTTTACACTTCAATATACAGTAGATATCGGTTTGAAGTACACTCCCACCCAAATCTAACTCTCTCTGCACATGTTACATCAGTTCATATGGTTTTGTCCATTGGAGAGCGCTTGTGCCTTGCCGAGTGAATCAGAATAACCCCCAATATTACAAATATTTCTATAACAATATCTGCTAAAATAATGTTGTTGTTTTTTCCAGTACAGTGGTTCTAAACTCAACTCTCGAGTACCCCGAACTGAAAATGTTTTGGAGATTTCTATCTGTGGAAGCCGGTAGATGATAAGTAAATATTATTTTGAGTAAACATTACAAACCTTATATTTCTGCATGCATTATTTTCACTTCAATATCTGTCCAGGACCAATTAAAATTATTTATGGTCAATGTAATAGGTAAAACCAATGCTTGTGGCTACCTGTCATAAAATATGTGGACAAAAGAAGTAAATCTAGTCCCTTACCAGGAAACTGGCCCTAATGATGACATATATAAGCAATTTTATATATTTAATTTTTTTTTCAAAATGTCTTAGTAAGAAACTTTTGGCCCAGGGGTGCCATGGAAAAATTCTGATACTCTAAAAACAGTTGGGAACCACTGGGTGAGAGTCTTTGCTTGCATGTACAGTAGTGTGTAGTATGCAATTATAAATTATTTTTATTATTATTATTTTTGCTGTTTTATTTTGGTGATGGAGGATGAGCCATGATTAATATCTATGGATAGAACCAAAATGCCAGCCTAATTGACTGCACTGTGGCATTTTGTTAAGAAATACATTTAGGAATGTGCACTGGCCACTTTTCGCGGTTTGGGTTTTGGGTTCTGATTACCTTCAGGTTTTGGGTTTTACTGGGTTTTGCCAAAACACCCCCTTAACGTTTTGGGTTTTGGGTATTAACCTCAATAACATTCATTTCCACTCATTTCCAGTCTATTCTGAACACCTGACACCTAACAATATTGTTTTTATGACAAAAGGTTGCACTGAGGTAGCTGGATAACTATGCTAAGCCACACAAGTGGGTAGCACAAACATGTGGATCATCTAGGAGTGGCACTGCAACAGCAGACAGGATGGCAGTTTTAAAAAATAGTCCCCACAAAGCACATAATGGTCAAAAAAAGAAGAGTAAGATGGAATTGTCCTTGGGCCCTCCCACCCACCCTTATGTTGCGGAAATAGGACATGCACACTTTAACAAACCAATCATTTCAGCGACAGGGCCTACAAAACTGTGGCTGAAATGATTGGTTTGTTTGGGCCCCCACACAAAAAAAGCAATTCATCTCTCCCTGTATAAACTGGCTCTACGGAGACAAGATGTCGTCGTCACCCCTTCAGCGTGTACTTCCTCATCCTCAAATATTATCAATTTGTCCCCGTTGGACTCCAGAATCACAGGTCCCTCTATAATCTCTGGAGGCAACTGCTGATCTTCATTGAAGAATTGATCATTTATTTTTATGAACACATTTTGTGGAAGCAACCTCCTTCGCCACTCTCTGACCAGGTTCCATGCCCTGACCAGGTTCCATGCTGCACTAAAAACTCTTTCGGAGTACACATTGGAGGGGGGACAACTCAGTTAAAATAGAACCAGTTTATACAGGGGCCTCCAAACTGCCTTTTTTTCCTGCCAGTACAGGCATGGACTGTCTGACGTGTCTACATGGATGCTGTCACCAAAGTAATCCTCCACCATTTTTTCAATGGTGACAGCATCCAATGCATCGACAGTAGACATGTCAGCAATCTTTGCCAGATCCTTTAGTCCGGACCAGATGTCCAATCTCCCTCCTGCCTGCCCTGCTTCCCCGCCAGTAGGTTGTGTGTGAAATCGCAGCATTTTTGTTTTCGCAGCCAGAGGTGTGGGAGAAAATGAAGGAGAAGCTGTGGCCGTGTCATGGTCCGCTTCAGATGACAATCTCCTGACCAGCAGGTCTTTGCAGCTTTGTAGACTTGTGTCTGCCGGAAACAGAGACACAACATATGCTTTAAATCGAGGAACGAGAATGGGGGCAGAATGTATTCCTCTGACTTTAACAGACTGACCACCCTCGTATCCTGGCAAAGCGTATGGAGGGCTTCATCCACAAGAGCTACATGCTTTGCAGAATAGCAACACTTTAGCTCCACCTTTACTTTCTCCAGCTGCTTCTGAAACTGCCTGACTCAAGCTGGAAGTGTCGGAACTGACTTCAAGTGTGGCAAGTTCAAACGGCTGGAGAACCTTGTACAACACGGAAATTAGCCTCCACTGCGCTTGAGTCAGGTGCATCCCTGCTGCTCTGCCGATATCGTAGGTGGCTTGTAGGCTTTAATGGATTTTTTTTGGTCCTCCATCCTTTGCAGCATATAGAGGGTGGAGTTCCAGCACGTAACCACCTCTTGTTTAAGCTGATGGCAGGGCTGGCTGAGGAGTTTTTGCTGCCGCTCCAGCCTTCAGCAGACAGTGGCAGAATGCTGAAAGTGTCCACAAATTTTGAAAGCCACCACAAGCATCTCCTGCATGCTCCTGTCACTTCTGATGAAATGCTGCACCACCAAATTTATTGTGTGGGCAAAACATGGCACGTGCTAGAAATTGCCCATGTGTAATGCCCGCACAATGGTAATGTCGTTGTCCGACAACACAAATCCCCAGGAGAGTCTAAGTGGTGTAAGCCAATGCGAGATTTTTTCCCTCAGTTTTGCTAAGAGGTTGTCGGCGTTGTGCCTCTTACTGAATCTGGTGATACACAGTGTAGCCTGCCTTGGAAGGAACTGGCGTGCAGGAGGTGCTGCTGCTGTTGCTGCGGAAGGCGATGCATCTACCCAGTGGGCTGTCACAGTCATATAGTCCTTAGTTTACCCTGATCCACTTGTCCACATGTCCGTGGTTAAGTGTGCAGCGGGTACAGCTGCATTTTTCAGGGCATTTTTCAGGGCACTGAGGACACTTTTTAGTACTTCTCTGCCTAGTGAAATGGAATCTAGATGGGCTTTGATACCAGGGACACAATACCTCTGTCAACCATCTAAATCCCACTCCATTGATGGTGGACACCAGACTTAACTGTCAAGGCTGCAGTTATCTGCTTTGCCATAGGATAACTGCTGTCGTCCTCATGGCAACCAACTGTTGGATGGTCAATTGCTTAGTGAAAAACATAGCGGTCGTATGACTTCCCTTCTGGGATGATGACAGACTCCCAGCAGCAACAGCAGAGGTGGCAGTAGTAGGCATAGTGCTGCAGGATCCTCCGGAGGAATCCTGGAGAGAATAGATGGTGACATGGCCTACAGGACTCCCACTGATCCTGATCGAGGAGGAAATTGATGAGGGAGTTGCTGGTGTGCTATTCAGGCACTTGAATACAACAGGAGGACCAAGGGACTTAGGTGTCCCGGGACTGCTGATGGTCCTAGCCACAGTTCCTGAACTAAACACTGATTTATGAAAGGTCTTCAGGTGACGGGAGGATGTCCCTAGGTGGGCATGATCCTTGCCACTGCTTATTGGAGCTTTGCATAAGCTACATATGGCAGTACATTTGTTGTCAGGATTTAGATAAAAAAAATTCCAGACCGAAGAGGTGGATTTATTGGTCCTCTGCCCAGGCATGACAATGGGCTTTTTTATCCCATGGACAACAACTGTTTCCCCCCTGGTGCCTCATTTAAGCAAACCACGTCAGCATCCTTCTCATCAACTTCCTCCTCAGCACCAGTTACATCAATATCCTCCTCCTCCACCTTCATTATTAAAATCTGGAACTAGACTGTGGGTGATCCGTCCAGCTTATGCAGAGGGCATACTGCAAATGGTGGAAGGAGCCACCTCTTCACATACAATGATGGGAAGGTCCGGCATCACAACCAACGACACCCTTGGACTCTCCTTGGGAATTTGTGATTAAATGTCTTTAGAAGGCAGAGTTGATTGTTGTCTTTTTGTTAATGACAGCTTAACGCTCTTAAATGTTCTATAGGGTGGGGGAGATGAGGAGGACTTTGAGCGTCGTGTGTAGCTCAACCACTAATCATGCACTTTTCATGGCTTTAGCCGTTCCTTGCCACTCCGTGTCATAAATGGCATATTGGCAAGTTTACGTTTCTCCTCCAACAATTTACATTAAATTTTTTGAGTCATTTTCCCTAGCTTTGGCTTCAAATTCACATGCCCT
This sequence comes from Crinia signifera, assembly GCF_055691185.1. Lineage (NCBI taxonomy): Eukaryota > Metazoa > Chordata > Amphibia > Anura > Myobatrachidae > Crinia > Crinia signifera. The sequence goes on from NC_139218.1 coordinate 261,984,382, forward strand.
CTATTTTGAAACTGGGCATCGGCCTTGGCAGACGACGTTGATGGCATTTCACCGTCTATGTCATGAAAAGTGGCAGCAGCTTCAGAACTATGAGGAAGCAACTCTTCATCTATCCCTTTTGTTTTATCCTCCATATTTTGTATCTCCATTATTTCTGTGGAGTTATGCCACAGGACAGCACCACTGGAGTGCAATTATATATGTCAGTAGGGTGGCCCCAGCAGACAGGAATTATATAAAGCAGTAGGTAGGCAGTGGCAACAGCAGACTGGAATTATATAATGCGATAGGTACTGGTAGCCAGTGGCAACAGCAGACTGAAATTATATTTTGCGATAGGTACTGGGAGCCAGTGGCAACAGCAGACTGGAATTATATATTGCAATAGGTACTGGAAGCCAGTGGCAACAGCAGACTGGAATTATATACTGCGATAGGTACTGATAGTCAGTGGCAACAGTAAACTGGAATTATATACTACGATAGGTACTGGTAGGCAGTGGCAACAGCAGACTGGAATTATATACTGCGATAGGTACTGGTAGCCAGTGGCAACAGCAGACGGGAATTATATATACTGCGATAGGTACTGGTTAGCAGGGCAACAGCAGACTGGAATTATATACTGCAGTAGGTAGGTACTGTAGGTACTGGCAGCCAGTAGGCATTGCAGGCAGTAGCAGAACCAATGGACTATACAGCGGAGGCAGGCCCCAGCACAAAGGAGAGACAGTACACAGCAGAAGGACACAGTCGCCCATGCAATGGTGAGCCCACTGAGCAGAAAGGAGACACAGTACACAACAGCACACGAGGCCCCAGCAGAAAGACAGTACACAGCACCAGCAGCAGCACACCCTTTCCCACTCTGCTCCTAGACTGGAGTGAAGATGGCGGCACTCATATCCGGGCTTAGATTACCAAAGTTCGTGCGAGCTCGGATCTGGAAAATTCGAACCCGCACATCTCTAAAGGTGCGTACACACGTACTGATTTTCTGTCTGATCTATCTGGTGGGAACAAAAACCTGGAAATGTATGGGAGCATATGCCAATCAAAAATTTCCACCCAAATGCAGGACAACAGAAAAAAAATATATGCTTTGATAAATTTGTTAAATCAGAATGATTTAAACAATTTGTCTGACTGATCACTGTCTGTTTTCAAGTGTTTGGGAACAATTTTATGATTGTCCTATGCTCCCATACATTTCCAGGTTTTTGTTCCCACCAGATAGATCAGACAGAAAATCTGTACGTGTTTACGCACCTTAAAATAAATACAGTGTTTTAATTGCCTTTATGTGGAATTAAACCAGCAGATGAACAATATTCTTCAATAGAAACACTCAGCAGTTGTTGAGTTTCCCTAACTGTGAGTGCATGGATTTTTTATTATATATATATATATGTGTGTGTGTGTGCGCACATGTTCGTGTATAAAAATTGCTTATTTTATTTGTAGTCACAGGTTGCACCCTATTCCTAGGAATGGGGTGCTGTGGAATATTTGGTTTCATTTTTAAATAACCTTTTTGTGATCACAGCTTTCTCATGCACACCAATGTAAACTAAAAAAAACTCTAAATATATTTATTGGGTTTTCAAAAATTAATATTCCATAAAAACAGGAATTAGACATGATGAATGCAGTGTTACATCACACAAATATTCACAAGCGACTTATATAAATTTGACAAACATTGTAAACATAATGATTCAAGCTACATTACTATATTTGGCACTATAAATTGCAGGTCAAGGAACTGTATAATACCTAAAGGTAGACCACATATATATATATATATATATATATATATATATATATATATATATATATATATATATATATATATATATATATACAGTAGTTTGGAGGTGCGGCACTCCCCGCAAATTAACAGGACATGAAACTGCTTCATGTCCTGTTAATTTGCGGGGAGTGCCGCACCTCCAAACTACTGTCTATTCCATTATCACAGTGGGGGCACCCAGCATAGCAGAATTTTAGCGTCTGAGCCAGTGAGTGTGCCGGTCTACAGCTCTTTCAATATATATATATATATATATATATATATATATATATATATATATATATATATATATATATATATAAGCAATTCTTCAAATGACCACATATACAAGTAAAGACCAACTTATGTTTTCATATAGTTTGAAATAACTTAACCGCTGTATAGCATAACTGGGTTCATAAAGGAATGTCAGCAAGGTGGGGGGGGGGATTAGGGCTGAAGGGGGGGGGGGGGTAATTGCTCATGTCTAATCCAAGGTGTAGATTCGATATACCATCAGTGATTCTGGTGATTCGCTTGGGGAGCAGGTAGCTGCCGATGTATCTAGCACACCCGTTCCACTTCAAGTTCAGCTCTGATTCTCAGGAATGGACTAAAGTTATTTTCACAGGACTCATTTATCAGTGACCACTACGTCAATATCTCTAAGAATCTGTTTCCGTGTTTCATGTGGTTTGGAGGAAATATATGGAGCCCATTTACGAGTAAAAGAAGATAGCGGTATATGTATAGTTGTCATCGCATTGTATCTCTCAAAATACAAGTACTTCATGAGCAAAATATCTAAATCTGCTAGTGAGGGGGTGTGTTTGGTTATCCATGAATTTAAGATTACTTTTTTGGCCACCGTAAGTAAGACAGTTAGGAAGGGGGGATCAGCTGATCTGAGCTTGGGGGAAGATCCCAAACATCTAGGTTCACAAACAGTAAAGGGATTGGGTGTATAGAGACTTTAAGCGAAAACGTGTTATTGATATAATTAGTTAACTTATGTCAATACCTTTTAATGTGTCCACAGGATCAGAAATTGTGGAAAAACATTGCTGGCTGGTGGCCACATTTCAGACATCTCCCTGACTCATCTGGATCAAAATAGCTACGCTGCCTTTGAGAGATGTACGCTCTATATAGGGTTTTAACATGTATTTCTTGCAATACAGATGTCTGTAGAATCTTGAGACTACTTTCCCAGTATTTAGATTTCCTACGTATGTTCAGTAGTTAATTTAGTTAATTTATTCACTGCACCCTGAGTGAAATCGCATCGCATGGCCCTTTTTTGTGGCGAGAGATGTGAGATGAGATCTCAGTAGCTCATATGGTAAAACACCTAAAACAGCACCATTCTCCACGTCACCCCGAAGCGTGGCGAGCCCCGCGAGGGGTGGGAGAACGCATCCTCCGACCTTTTCATACCCCCACTATCCACGTCAGCGTGGAGTTGATTTTATATAGTGTGGAGAGCGCAGCAAGCCACAGAGCCCGAAGCGTGGCGATCGGCCGCAGAATACATGTAAAGTAATCCGCGTACGCTCGCCACGCTTCGGGCTCGGTGGCTCGCTGCACTCACCACACTATATAAAATCAACTCCACGCCGACGTGGATAGTGGGGGTATGAAAAGGTCGGAGGATGCCTTCCGCTGCGCTAGCCATGCTTCGGGGTGACGTGGAGAGTGGTGCTGTTTTAGGTGTTTTACCATATCAATTACTGAGATCTCATCTCATCTGATCTCATCTCATCTGATCTCATCTCATCTGATCTCATCTCATCTGCGATGCGATTTAAAGGTGCCCACACACGCACCGATCCCGGCGGTGCAATGCTATACGATGGGGTGCGCGCTCCCGCGGCACCCCATCGCACAGTACAAAAAGTATGTGCTGCACATACTTTCTGTACTAGCTTTTTCTAGCATAGCATCGCATCGTATGCACAAGGCATACGATGCGATGCTATGTGTGCTAGTTAAGCCTACAACGCACGCCGGGATCGGTGCGTGTGTGGGCACCTTAACTCAGGGTGCAGTGAATAAATTAACTAAATTAACTACTGAGATCGCACCGCTCACATCGCAAGGCACAAAAAGCCATGCAATGCGATGTGCGATGCGATTTCACTACGCAGAATAGCCTACTAAGCAAATAGCTTAGTAGGCGCCCTGCTAGGAAAAAAGTACCAAAATATCTTCATAAGTTATTAAAGGTATATCAGTAAGCCACATTTGTCTCGTGTTTGTCCCTAATTTTACGGAGGATAAAGATAACATCTCCTGGTATAGGAGTTTAGGTTTGAATTTACCCAGTCGAAATTTGGAGATCGCTGATCGTACAGTATCATCATGAGAGTTAGTGATAGTAGTGGGTGACATGGAAGAAATAAAATGTTGGAGTAAGGGAAAAAGGCTAGTCCATCCCTAATCAGAAGCGGTACATCTGTCAGAACAGACTTAGGTCGACAGTCATTAGGTCGACCCCGGAAGGTCGACTGACCCCAAGGTCGACAGGGTTAAATATCGACATGGGTCAAGGTCGACATAACTTAAGGTCGACATGGGCCAAGGTCGACATGGTTCTAGGTCGACATTCATTAGGTCGACATGAGTTTTTCACAGTTTTTTGAGCCGACATGTGCCGACAGGCGGTATTTCATGCCCTACTATCCACTAGGGCGTGGTGGGAAAATAAAATAGTGTGCCGAGCGTAGCGAGGCACCGTGCCCGAAGCATCGCGAGCGAAGCGAGCGATGTGAGGGGCTGCGCTTCAACTCCAACTGTGTCCATGTCGACTGTGTCGACATTCGGGTAAAAAAACTGTGAAAAACTCATGTTGACCTAATGACTGTCGACCTAGAACCATGTCGACCTTGGCCCATGTCAACCTTAAGTCATGTCGACCTTGACCCATGTCGACCTTTAACCATGTCGACCTTGGGGCCAGTCGACCTTCCGGGGTCGACCTAATGACTAGACCTAAGTCTGTTCTGACAGATGTACCGCTTCTGATTAGGGATGGTAGCATTAATTTAATCCTTTCTGCCATAATTTAAGTGAGGAGTTTGTAATCGATATTGAGGAGTAATATCGGTCTATATGACCCGGGATAGGATAAATCCCGTCTTGGTTTGGGGAGGAGCCTGAGAGAAGCTAGATTAAAATAGGCAATTGTTCTGAAGAATAAATGTTATTAAATACTTTTGTGAGTATGGGAGTTATTTTAGGAGCCAGTAGTTTGTAGTAATCTGTAGTAACCAGCTAGCCCTGGGGCTTTGCCGGATTTCAGATTAGCAACAGCTGACAGAACTTCATCTTGTGTGATAGGGGCAATCAGGGCTGCGGATAGTGAATCGGATAGTCCTGGGGTGGAAAAATTTTCCCAAAATTACCTCTTATTATCTATGTTTGAACTGGGGAGGAAATATAGTTTAGTATTGAAGGTATTCGATACTTCTGCTGTTTGGGCATTGGAAGTTGTTTTTTTCAGTTGTGAATAGTTGAAGGTAAGAGGGAAAAAAGTAACTTGCTCGACTTATTTCCGTATCTATGGAAACGTGCATGACCTACAAAAGTATATATTGATTCTGATTTTTCTCTGATTTCTTCAAAACGTGTCTTTGCTTCTAAGTATACTGTTTTTGTGGATGGGGAGGGGGGCGTCTTAAAGGCCTGGAAAGAAGTAGTGAGGGCTAACTGAGTATCTATGTATTCTTGTGTGGTTTTCTTTTTAATAGAGGCAGTATGAGAAATAAGTTCTCCTCTAATGGTTGCTATGGATGCCTGCCAAAATAATTGGGGGTTGGTAGCTAAATATTGTGTGTTATTGACTGCAAAATCATCCCATGCTTTCAGGATAGTATTTTACAGGTGGAAGGAGGAAGCAATGGGTGGGGGGCTCTTCCAGGAAATGTAGTTGGATTTTTCAGAGGCAAACCTTAATTTGATTCAGACCACTGCATGGTCTGAGATAACTATAGGAGCCATCTGTCAGGTCTGGGGTCTGTTGTGTTCCCGACCCTGACCGTGGTGGACCAGTGGAGGGCGCTGTGTATCGGAAGGCTGGAGGCCTGATGAATGACATGCACGGAAGCAAGGCCTTGCGTACCAGAGTGTTGGCGGAGACCACAAACAGAGGCGCGGAGTCTAACCTGCCAGCGGTATTCACCAGGGACCCCCACAAGGGGATATGGACTTCGCTGCGTCTGACAGGCAGGTCGCGGCCCTCTGCCCTGGCCCTCTGGACGTAGGCTGAGAGTGGTAATGTCACTGGAGACACGGGTGGGTGAAACAGTCTCTGGAAGGCACAGTGGGAAAGTGTCAACACTGATGTCGACAGCAGGGTCGATGGGATCACTCAACTGCACGATGGTAACTGCAGGAGGCTTCTGGAGATGGTATGCCAGGTGAGAATGGTAACAGGAATAGTTACTCGACTGCAGAGTGGAATGGCAGGAGTCTTCTGGAGATGACAAACCAGGTAGTAACTGTAGATACTGCGAGAGGTACACGGGGAGACCGGATAACCAGGAGCCTTTGGAAACAGCTGAACACAGGAGGTACTGAGGTCAGATGAACACATATTCAAGGCGATGACTGAGAGTTAGAGGCCGGAATATATCCCCCTCGCTGAGTACTGATTGGCTAGCTGCCGCAGCACCAATCAGTACAGGGAAAGAGTGAACATACCTGAGAGGTATGCAGGTGTGTGGGTCAAAGGTTACCCTGGCTGAGCAGCGGGATTGGACCCTCTGGTCAGCTGAGCGCATGTGTCATGGCGGCGCCCATGACGCGCGGAGTCCAGCGTGCCGGCATGTCGATTACACGGGTCAGCACCAGCCAAACATGGGACATCTCGCCAGACACTGACAGCGACCAGAGGCCTTACTCTCAACGCTGACCACCGGGAAGGTAATGGACGTGGTCTCAGATGGGGCTGAGACCCACGGTTTGTGACACCATCCTCTGCATTTTCAATTTTTGGTAAGAAGTGAGTGGGAGGACATAATATAGGACAAATGTCCGGGTTGATGCTGATAGACAGGAATATTCTTGCTCGGTAGGGTGTAAGACCCGCCATGTGTCAAGCAATTGTAATTGTTTCATAAACTCTGGTATCCCAAATTTGGGGGTTTTGACTCGCGGGATTGTCGATCCAGGACGGCTGAAGACACTAGGTTAAAATCTCCACACGCCAATATTGGTAGGTGTGGGTATTGGGATAGTAGCTTAACTAGATTTGACAAGAATGGTTTTGAATATTGATACATTTAGGCATACAAATGGTTTTGAATATTGATACATTTAGGCATACAAATCGTTGTTTTTCATACACCATTTGACATATCTGCCTTCAGCATCAGTAATGACATCTGAAACTTCTATATCTAGATGGCTCTTAATCATTGTCACCACTCCTCTGGCCTTCGAGTTATAGGAGACTGAGGCGACTACCTTCCACTTTAGCATGTTTAATTTCAAAGTTTCAGCTGGAATCAGATGCGATTCCTGTAGGAATATTACATTAAGCTTCAGCTTGTTCAGATAAATGAACAACCGTTTTCTTTTTGCAGGGGAGTTAATTCCGCCAATATTCCAGCTTCCTATGGACAGAGACATAGCTGTATAGACTGGTAGTTATGTTGTCCTATAGACCGTGGCAAACAACCTTGTAGCATTCGAAAATTCACTAACAGTATTACAAAGTTACACATAAAATCATGGTAACTTGAGGCACATGAAAGGTGGTGAGGGTTTGAGGTAATAGGTTTCAAGAAAAAGGGGGAGTCAGGTATCGCATCTGACAATGTGAGTCCTAATGCACCCTTAACTCCACCAGCCCCACAGAAGGATTGAAAATAAATCTCACCTCCTCACACATAATATAACAATTGAACATGTGATAACTGTTGGACGTCAATTCTAGGGATATACCTGTAAATGGGATGGGGGTAGGTCAAATTTGCTTAAAGTCCAATTGTCCAGTAAAGACCAATAACAGTGTTCAGGACTGAGTCCTTCAGGGCTGAAAACCTACAGCATCCTGGGAGAGGCCGTGACGGCTGGGTCCCGCCTAGCTGAAAAGTGAGATACCAACAAGAGAGAAAAAAAGTAGTCCCCACCCATGATGCGGGTTATGTGTCGCCCCCAGATACACAGGGAAAGTATGAGTCTAGGGATATTATTTGCATGGTAAGCCTGGCTTGGGAATATCAGTCGCAGTCAGGCATTCGGTCTGTCTGTCCACCTGTCACGGTCTCTTCATCCAAGTATGCATCTGCATCTGGTGCTGTCAGAAAATCCTTAAAGGAAGATCCATCATACTGTATATTCTCAGTCTGGCGGGGTAGAGCAGTGCAGATTTCTTTTACAATTTAATCAGCCGAGAACATACCGGGGAGAACTCTTTGCATTGTTTGGAGAGTTCCGCTGAATAATCTTGGAACAGTAATAAACGGTGACCCTACCGTGGAATATTTCTCTGTCATCTGGAGGCGGACAGCAACAGCTCTATGTGACGATAATAAAAGTTTTGAATATAACTGCCCTTGGCTTGGCCCCATCACGGTCTCACTGTGGGCCCAGTCGGTGTGCCCTTTCTATCACTAAGTCAGAGCAGCCATCCTGAATTTTCAAAAGCCCGGGCAGGGTGTTGCGAATGAAGTGAGATAGTTCTGGACCCCTAATGGATTTGGGGAGACCAATTAAACATAGGTTATTCCTTCTGGATCTATTTTCCAGGTCTAGTATTTTGTTCTGCAATTGTAATATAGTTTTGGACTGTTCCTTAACAGTAGGTTTGATACTTGCAATATCTGCAAAGCACTCCCCCAGCCAGTGTTCATTTGTTATGACCCTAGACTGGAGCTGCTACAATTGCCTGGTCATGTCAGATGTTTGTTCTTTCAGCAAGGGCCCCATTGCTGCCCTTATTGCAATAATCAGGTCTTTATGTGTAATTGGGGAGTCTGGGTCTGGGGGTACCTGGTCATATGTGGCTGGGGAGGCAGGCATGGAGGTATCCTCTGATTCAGAAAACTCAGGCTGTGTGTCTTGATTTAGGTGCTGCTGCTCGTGGGAGACAGGGGACAGCGGCTCCTGTAGCTGGCCGTGCTGCTGTGTGTGGGGGACAGGAGACACCGGCTCCTGCAGCTGGCTGAGCTGCTGTGTGTGGGAGACAGTGGCTCCTGTAGCTGGCTGCGCTGCTGCGGGGAAGCCGAATGCAGCATGTCTCTTGTTATAGCGGGCACCATCTTGGGAGTCTGGGGACGGCTGACCCTCTCCTGCTGGCGCTGCTTGCTGTGATCGGGCATCACGGTGAGGGACTTCTCCATAAAACGCCTCCCAACGTACAGCAGTGGTGGGGTATGAGGGTGGCTTAGTTGGAGGCTTAAAAGCCTAAAAAAGTGTATGTGGGGCTGGCGTGTAGCGGAGCTCTATTGAAAGCAGCCGCACATCGCCGCAACTGGAACTGGAAGTCAACAGCTGCATCCTTAGTGAAAATTTAGGAACTGTGTTGGTCTCACCTGTAAAAGCCATGAGTTAATTGGCAGGTTAGCATTAAAGCAGGTATCATGTTTTTAGTTTGACTATTATGCAGTTGCAGTGGCATGTGGTGGGATGAGGTAGGTGAGGCAGAGCCTTTTTATGTTATACTAACGTATATGATGGAGTTTTGAGTTTATAAAGTATGTAAAAAATACAAAGAATATATTGAAAAAGATCTTATTTTTATTATTCTATTTTTTTTTTTATTCTAATCCTTTTTATACTCAAAACTCTGGAGTAAAAAGTCTATGGCTGCCTTTTCTGCACATCTCTTATCAAAACTCAGCAAATCTCCAACTGCTGCACATGTGTATAATGCCGGCATGTACCCCTGGGCTCAATATTGTGTGCAAATCTGGCTCTGGTACTTGCCAGGGATGGGTGCCAGTCGGGATCCCGACAGGCATTTACCCAACGTCGGGATCCCGACTGTCAAAATACCGACAGCCGGGTTCCTGGCAGCCGTCAGCTATTATCCCTCGTGGAGGACCATGACCCCATAGAGGGAGAATAGAATAGGTGGCCTCCATGCCCGCAGCGTGGCGAGTGCAGTGAGCCCGCAAGGGGCTTTGTTGCGCTCGCCATGCTGTCTGGGTCCGGCCAGTCGGGATCCCGACTGTTGGACCCCTGTACCACACCCGCCATGGACTCCTCAGCTATTTACCTCACCGCATGTCCCTTGGCAGTTGCCTGTTTCTCAGAAATCTGGGTGTTAGAGTAGGACTTGCAATAAAATGGGGTCCCCTAATATTAGGCTGAAAGCATGAATGCATTGATCAATTCATGAACCAAAACACCACATTTATTTACTAGTGAGATTATTATGGTGAGTGCTGAGCCCTCTGTTTTTTATTTATTCTATCATGTGGTCACAGGCCTGGGAATGGCGAGTGCAGATGTGCAGATTTCTAATAAATGTTGAATCCTGTGGTTTCCAGGACTGTAAAAAAACTTTTTAGACAGGTGTACAAAAAAATGCTGCATAGGACGAATGCTTTAAAAAATAGAAGTGTTAATAGTTTAATTTTATCAATGAACAAAATGCACAGTAAAAGAATGGAAGAGAAATCTAAATAAACCCCTTCAGTGGCAGGTTTTCCTTGGGAGCGCTTCCTAAAAAAATAACCCCCACTGTGTTTCCAGGGTCCGGGCAGTGCCGTGAACTTGATCAGCCACTGCCCGGCCCTTCCCCTAGCAACCCGGCTGTGTGCAGTGTGAGGTTAACAAGGTCACACCGCGCACAGCTGGGAGTAAAGGAGGCAGGTCCGGGCAGCAGGAGCCGGGCAGTGACTGAAGCTGAGTGCAGCGCTGATCTCAGAGCTCAGTTCAGCGACACTGCCCAGCGAGAGAGAGCGCAGGCAGTGGTGCTCCTGAGGATTTTACAGGTTTACCAGTCTGGGCATTCTCAAGAGTGCCAGCGAAAGGGTTAAATCAATATTAGGTCTGATCACCCTTTTCCTTCAAAACAGCATCATTATCAGAAGCATTGGAGTAGTAGTGTTTTTTTCATCTAAAACGTTCCACTAATTATACTATGGGCAGTATTCAATGAGAAAAGTTCTCCGTGTTTTGTGGAGAATTTGTGCTTTGTTCGCCTTGGACGGAGCATTTTGCTCTCCAAAAGCGAGCAACCCTATTCAATGTGAAATATTCTCCGTCTTTTTAAGTGATTTTCTCCGTCTCTCTCCGTGTAGCAATTCTCCATCTTTTGATGGAGAGCTGGAATGTGAACTTTTGAACGTTAAGGTTTTTTTTTAAAATTTTGGTGTCAAAAAATCAGGTTTTTTTTCCTGTGAAGGGGCATGTTATTTTTATTCATGTGCTTATAGCACATGAATATATATTTAATTTAAAAAAAATATTTTTTTACATTTTTTTTTTTTTTTTTACACAGTGCAGCCAGCAGGGGGCCCGAGCGCTCGAGCCGCTCATTAGATATTCATATATTCACTGCACCTGAACGTAACTATGCACGAACGGTGCAGTGAATACTGGGTCCCCCGCTGGCTATAGGGGGGTGCAGCCTGGGTCCTGGAGAGCCCCCCTCCCCTCCACAGTCCTCTGGAGCAGCCAGGGAGACTTTAATCTCTCTGGCTGCTTCCGGCTCCCTGAAAGCTCCCTGCTCCCTGCAGGGGTTAAGACTCGCCGCGAGTGGCGGCGAGTCTTAACCACATTGAATAGAGGGAGCAGGAGTGGCAGCGAGCCCTCCGGAGCACGGAGAGTGCATGGAGAGCGAAATAAAACGCTCTTTATGCACGGAGAACTTTTTCATTGAATACTGCCCTATGTCTGGATGATTTACATATATAAAACACATATATTTTAACTCAGACTCAGTCTCCTCACGAAAATAAATGTTAGAAAGCTGTCTTGTTCCGATTTGTTTCTATCATTATTAAATATATTTATCAGTACTCACTTGAATGGCATGCACCCATAAAAACATCCTGGAATATATAATCATTAATAATCACATACAGTATGTAAGCTCCTGTACGGACATATCAGGATGTGTCCTGTAAGACCACAATAATCATTATGACCATTAAAGCCTATTACAGATGAGGACAAGTTGGCTCCTAAGAGTCCTCAAAATATTTTTAATAACTCAGCTGGCCGCAGAATGCATTTACTTGTATTTATCTTGGCTAAATTAGAATAATAATTTCCTTCCTGTTAAATACATAGCTGAAGATCTCAAAAAAAAAAAAAAAACAGCAATATACATTACACACAATTTGGTTTATTGAATGGGAAGTGAGATGGATGTAATGGAATTTAAATCACCAGTAGCACTGCACCAATTTATAGATTCTGCTGAATTGTAAGTGTGCAGTGACTGCTTTTATCACTTATTGTCACTAGCACTTGGTGCTGTTCTTACTAGTGATGACTTTAAGACACTTTAAGTAATTTATTACTGGATCAATGAAAATAAGAAGCTGCAGTTCCACTTGTTTACCCAGCATGAGACTTTCTTGATCTCATACTTAAAAGAGAGGGTATCCGGTCCCTGGGTTGACAATGAGGGTTATTCTTATTCACTCAGAAAGGCACAATCACTCTCTAATGGACAAAACCATATGCACTGTAGGTGGGGCTGATGTAACATGTGCAGAGAGAGTTAAATTTGGGTGTTTTATTGTTTCTGTGCAGGGTAAATACTGACTGCTTTATTTTTACACTGCAATATATATTTCAGTTTGAAGTAAAACCCCACCCAAATGTAACTCTCTGCACATGTTACATCAGCCCCACCTGCAGTGCATATGGTTTTGTCCATTAGAGAGTGATTGTGCCTTTCCGAGTGAATTAGAATAACCCCCAATGTCAAGGTCGACAGTCACAAGGTGGACCACTATTAGTCAACATTTAAAAATGTGAAAATATCTTATAGTGCGTACACACGGGGGGAGATATATTGCTAGCAATATATTGCTTGCAATATATTGCTGAGCAATATATTGCTCAGTGTCTCTTTTTCAACAAGCGACCAGAGATGGTCGCTGTTGAAAACGAACCTCTGCTGGGGGTGCCGCAGAGGTAATTAGCTGGTCGCAGGAGCAAGCTCCTGCGACCAGCTATTACAATGGGGCAGAAAACGGGAGCGCGCACCTGGAGATTTATCGCCGGGGCACACTCCCAATCACTGGCAATATGGTCGCCTGCGACCATATTCCCAGCGATTATAGCACCTATCTCCCCCGTATGTACACAGCATTAGAGAGACTTTCAATATTAAATACCAGCATAGGCGTGCGCAGCCCATTTTCTTAGGGGGTGCACCATTGGAGGGGCGTGTCCATCACCGCCTACTGGGCATGTCTATCAAAGCCTATTGGGCATCAATGCAAACTAAACAGAAGGTGACTTTTTTATGTATATGCACTTCAGAATGAATAATCCCCCCCCCCCCCCCCCACACACACACACACACACAAACACACCAGAAATAGGGACAGTGCATGAAACGTTGCATGAAATTGAGTGGTATGCGTTGTCATTACTAAGATTACAGGAGAAGGACCCGGGGAGTGCCGGTCATATTGTGTGTATTTATGAAACTTTTTTCTGACAAGGCACCCCACCACGGAACATAGGAGCGTGAGTGCCGGCACATCAGTTTGCCTCTAGACCACTAATCCAAGGCCCCCCTGCAAGTATCCGTTTCGGGGTTCATAAACCCCTTTTTCAAGATGAACCCCGAAATGTTGGTTTCACAAATACAAGCTTATTTTTTGTAATAATATGGGTCGATCCTATTAACCCCGAAGGGTGCGAGTTGCCATTCATTTGCCGTTTTCACGCTGAAAACAGCACCCGAATTCACCCTAACTCGCACCCTTCGCAGTGCCGAATTCACAGAAATTTACTCACACCCCTAAGGAGGTGCGAGTATTTTTCAGCGAATTCAGCCTGCCTAAAGTGCGCCCGGTGTCGTGATGATTCGCACTCTGCAAATCATCCGCAGCCTTCGGGGTTAATAGGATCAACCCGACAAACACATACATATATATATATATATATATGTGTGTGTGTGTGTGTGTATACACACACATATACAAATAGACTGTGAGATGTATGTATGTATATATGTGTGTATATATATATACACACACATATTCAGTATATACACATATACTTATTTTAAATATATTTCTTTATAAAGGTGCTAATAAAAACACACCTGGGTTCCTTACAAGTCACTGGCCCTTATTCTGAACTGAGCGGTACGGCCCGCGTGCGGCCGTACCGCCGATGTTTTCACTCTGCACATGCGCAGAGGTCAATCTGCGCATGTGCAGGCGAAATCGCCGCACATAAAGTTTCTACGCCGCAAAGGGGGCGTATAGGGGCGTGAGGGGCTTCATACCCTCATTTCCCTATGCATACGCCCCGCGTTTCATGGGCGTTCCCATGCAAACGCGGGGCGTATGCATGGTAATGAGGCTATGACGCCAGTGATGGGGGCGGAAAGCTGACATCGCCGGATGTCAGCTCTCCGCCCAAATACAAGCTTTCACACGGACGATTGTCCGTGTGGTATAAGCTTGCGTGAGCGGGGGGAGCGTGCGGCCCTGCCTTCGATGGTCGTCGACCATCGAATGCAGGGGGCAGCTCCCACCATGGTGGAGGCGTACGCCCCACCATTTTCATGCGGATCGCCAGCCGTCCGTGTACGGACGGCCGTGGCGATCCGTATTGTGGGCGGGGATTGGTTTGTGCGGCCGGAGCACCGTATGCGGCTCCGGCCGCACAGATCTGAATAAGGGCCACTGTCAGGTGTGTGAAGACTGGGAGAGAGACCCTCCCTGCTCAGCTTCAGTTCCCGGCTCCTCTCCTCAGTCTCTGGCCTCTCCAGACTCCAGTGTGTGACGTGGTGACGTCACACGCATAGGAGAAGCAGAGACAGTAACCTGCTTCCCCCTGACACTCCGTCCCAGGCCGCGCCCCCTCCCTCCCTTCAGCCCTCCCATACGACAGCCCAACTGCCCATCAAGTAAGGGCAGTGTGACAGTGAGACTGTCATGGCGGCGCCCGTGCGGGAGCGGCAGGCGGCACGCCAGCAGCCGCAAATGTATGTATTGTAATTCAGACACATACTGATCTACTTTATCATTCAGTGAGCCGGCGGGTGCCGGTGCTCGGACGCCCATGCTCCCACGTATATACAGCTGACCGCTGCCCAGATAAAAATAAAAAAAACTGTGTGTATCCTTGCGCATCTGACAGGCTGCCGGCCATTAGGAGGTGCCTGTGCACCCCTGGCACCCCCTGTGCGCACGCCTATGAATACCAGTGATATGGAATTAGCAACTATGATCCTAGAAATGTCCTTTACTTGCAAATCATTATGTAATACACATAGGGGGAAATTTACTAAAGGAAATTTGTAAAAAATAGGTGTATTTGTGTCCAGAAATACACTTATTTTTGACATTTACTATTCCGAAAATACGGCAATTCGTATTCGTATTGATAGCACATCAATACGAATACGAATTGCCGTATTTTCGGGATAGTAAATGTTAAAAATAAGTGTATTTCTGGACACAAATACACCTATTTTTTACAAATTTCCTTTAGTAAATTTCCCCCTATCACCTGTCCTGCATGTATTTAAGGTGAGCCTTTAATGTTTGTTTGTTATTATTGCTGCCTGACGAAGGGCTAAATAAAGCCTGAAAGCTTGCTAGTCAGTTTTTACCTAAAAAATTCTATATTTTTTCTGTATATCTGTTTTTGAAAAAAATTGCTTAATAACTAAAATTAATATCTTTGTCTACTATACAATAGACCTTTTAATGTAATGGGAAAGCTTTAATAGTATTGTAAGACAAATTAATGACTTGATAGTAAACTTCACCCTATGATATATAATGTATCTTCTCTGCCCAAGCACTTAAATGGTCTTAGTTCCCCATACAAGCATAATGCCTGTGAATCCTTTTAATTCTAGCAAAGGACTGATCCATATTCTAAAGAAGTGGCTTAACCTTGTGACATGAAGGTCACGAGTTCAAATCTCGGCAAGGTCTAATCAACCACCCATCCTGTGAAAGTTAAAATGATTACCATTTCCCACTGACAGTCTTATGATTGATGATGTACAAATTGCACATTAATAGTAATATATAATTCTAGGATACAAATTGATTTAACAGTTCAAAAAGGTTGTTTTTCAATATTTAGGACAGAGATAGATGCTTTAGTAATGGATTGTGTAAAACAACTAATAGTTTTAGAACTATTTGTTTTTTAATAATTTCTATGAATAAATGGCATGTATTTAGGACTGCGTTACAGAAATCTGCTGCTAGGATTGCATTATGTAAAAAATAAACTTTATCATTTCTATAGACCTACTATTTACATTATTTCTGATCTGCTTTATTGTGTCCGAAAGGGGTGCCCTCATTATTTTGGGCTGCTTGGGGAAGCTCCATGGCTGTGTCCCTATATACTATAAAACACTTGATATCCCCTGGTGTTGACTTTATTATGTATAAATTTAATTTTGCATAAATACCTTAAATGTGCATAAACACCCTGTAAAATCAGAACTGTCTGTCTAATGCAGTGGTTACCAACCTCCCGGTCCTCAAGTAGCCCCCAATATTGCAAATAAAATAATTAGCTTCACCTGTGGAGCTTTTAAAATGTGTCATTGAATAATGAATACACCTGTACATCTGCTGGGTGACCTGGAAAACTGGATCTGTTAGGGGTGCTTGAGGACCGAAGTTGGGAACCATTGGTTTAATGCAGAGGTTCACAAACTGTGGGTCCCAACCTTCTCAGCATGGGGTCACCACTCCATATTGCTGACCATCAGGCTGATGACTTTTCTTATCTCAGTGACAGTGATTCAAGGAGTCTGAAAAATCTGTTGAATTGTCTGTTATTTTAGACTTCTCCCATCATTTTGTGCCTCCACAATGCTGCCATGTATGTGCTGTCGGCTGACTACACATGTTATGTGATGACCTTCTGCAGTAACTTGCTGGGGTCCTGTCATTATTTTTATTGTCTGATGGGGTCCTAGAGCAACCTCATTCTTTACTCACTTTGGCCCTTATTCTGGTTGAAGCGGTAACGGCCGCTTGCGGCCGTTCCGCCGATGTTTTCGGTCTGCGCATGTGCAGAGGGCACTCTGCGCATGTGCAGCCGAAATCGCCGTACACGTATTTTGTCCGCCGCAAAGGGGGTGGATAGGGGCGTGAGGGGCTACGAAGCCTCATTTGCATATGCATACGCCCCGCGTTTCATGGGCGTTCCCATGCAAACGCGGGGCGTACGCATGCTAATGAGGCTATGACGCGTGGGTACAGGGCGGGCATCTGACATCGCCGGATGTCAGCTGCCCGCCCCCATACAAGATTTCACACGGACAAGTGTCCGTGTGGTCTTGTGTTGCGGGACCTGGTGGAGCGTGCGGCCCTGCATTCGATGTTCGGCGACCATCGAATGCAGGGGCTGCTCCCACCATGGAGGAGGCGTATCCCCGTCCACAATCATGCGGATCGCCACATGGCCGCGTACGGACGGCCGTGGCGATCCGTATGGAAGGCGGGGATTCGTCTGGTGCGGTCGGAGCCGCATATGCGGCTCCGGCCGCACCGATCAGAATAAGGGCCTTTATGTAATATGTGTACACAAAAAAGGATAATTACAAACTACCGTAGTTTAGGTGTGAACGAAAAAAGCTAAGCTAAAAAATACATAAATACAGTCACTTAAAATTGTGAATCATTTAAAAGAAAAAAAGAAAACAAAAATCTAATAAAAACAAACGACTCTTGCAACATATTTCATGTTTCATGCTTTCTCAATTAATCAGATTACAAGTTTTCTAAAACAAAAAGTGAAATATTAGTTTGGAATACATTGTCACCATGTTCAGTTGCTATGGGTTTCTGCATAACAGGAGAAATCCAACAGTATTATAAAGGAAACATTATTATTTACAATTATACATTTCAATTAAATGTTTAATTTTATTGTAATGATATTATAAATTGTAACATTTTTATTTTTTATTTTTAAACACAAATGCATACCTTCCATCTATACTGTTAATTTCCATCTCAATCCTTAGCACAATACTCTAACAGATACTTAACTTATTCCAGGTATGGATCACTAGATCAACCACAATTAGGTCCACATTCAATAAGTAAACAGGTCAACTGTTTCAAAAGGTCGACAGGGTCAAAAGGTCAACATGCAAAAGGTGAATACCACACAACACAAGTAAAATTTTGACATGGAATCGATTGACACAAAAAAAGTTGGCAAAACTTTTTTGTTTCGTTTTTCTATGTAATTTTATATTTTTAACGACATGTAAGTCAAATTAGTGGAAATGTTTCCCCTCAAGAACCCCCTTCCTTTACCATGCTTCAGATAAGGATACTAAGAAAACAACCCTTGTGTCGACTGTAGGTGTGTCAACCATAGTCATGCCAGCCATTTGAATATGTTGATATTTTGAACCTGATGACTTAAAGCACTGTCAACCATTTACATATTGACCCATTGAACATGTTGACCTTTTGTTCCTTTTATGGAAAAGTACGACAAACTTTATATATCATTACCTGGGCCAGTGGTAGCTCCTACATGAGTGGAGGGGGGGGGGGGGTGTTGCCTATTCTGCAGTCCAGTCGGTGGTCCAAATGGTCACAGTGCCAGACTGTCACAAAATATATATGCAGGAAGGGTCAAGTACCAGTGCATATGTACAAAATGTGGCTTTTAGTAACTATATTGACTGCAGTCACTTGAAGCTAGGTAGCCTTGATAAAGGACTTTCATGTCTGAAACGCGTTGGCTGAAGGGACTGATAGACTTTGGACGGACCACCAGGACTTGGTTACATCTTCCAGCTTCCAGGGACGCCTGAGGTTTTTCTACTTATGCTGTCTATGTCTGCTTCTCACACAAGTAGACATAGTGTTCTGGTGAGAGTCCATCGTTTATTACCCATTTACAAATTGTGCTTTGTTTTTTAATAATAAAAACGTTACTTCACTATTGGAGAATTTTTTGCTCAAATATCTTACATGTTGGACGACTGTGGACCAGTCCCAAGGAGGGGTTTGAGGACCTGATTTCCAGACCTTATTCTGATAAAGCGATTATTGTCTACCAGTGTGTGGACAATAAAAGAGGGTACGGTTCCCATCTTAAAGCAATATCTATATCGATTTGCTCATACTTGAAGGTGTTACACTATATTGCCTTTTTTTCTCTTTTCATGTCCCACGAGTAATCCACAGTGGTCCATGTGAAAGAGATACATGAAAGGAGCGCTTGGAGAACTGTCAGTGAATCTTGTGTATTAAAGGTAGAGATATGACTACCCATGGGAAGCACTTTATAATATTGCAGTCCAGATAAATAAATAAACTGTAGGTAATTGTCTTTCCAAAGGGGCTATACAATTAGCCCTATATGTGGAGGGCTCACAGCTTATTGGGGATTTTTCATCTACAGGCAAAACAAAATCCCATAAAGCAACCCCAGGGCTGGAAGCAGCAAAAAAAAACACAAGTTTTACTGAACCTGTGTGTTTTCAGGAGAAAATGTATTTTTTGGGGTGCAACCAAATTGAAGAGCCCTTAAAAATGTATTTTGGTACTTGTTTCCTAGCAAGGCGCCAGCGATAAAGATTGTATCCATCGGGACCCCCAAAAATCGCGTTTATCGCATCGCATGCAACCAAGTCACATGCGATGCGATCGACGCGATTTTTACATTGGAATCAATGTGAAATGGTCCCTGAGACCCGATTTTACATTGGCCCCAATGTTAAATGGCCTCCAGACCCCAATTTTTATTGTTTCCCAACCCTGATGGGTCAAATGCCCCCCCCCCCATTGTTAACGCCACCCCACGATCAACGCCAACCCGAAGCATGGCAAGCGCAGTGAGCCCGTGAGGGGCGGTGGTACGCATCCTCCGGCTTTTTCATACCCCCACTATCCACGTCAGCGTGGAGCTGATGTTATATAGTGTGGCCAGCGCAGCGAGCCACAGAGCCCGAAGCATGGCGAGCTCAGCAAGCCCCGCGAGGGGACGCGCATTGCTTCACAGGTATTACGCGTCCCCTCGCAGGGCTCGCTGCGCTCGGCGCACTTTGGGCTCGGTGGCTCGCTGCGCTCGCCACACTATATAAAATCAACTCCACGCCAACGTGGATAGTGGGGGTATGAAAAGGTCGGAGGATGCGTACCGCCAACCCGAAGCGTGGCGATCGCAGCGAGGGGTGGCGTTAACAATGGGGGGGCATTTGTCATGTAAAATACCCACAAGGGTGGGTATACAACAAAAAATCGGGCCCATTTAACATTGTTCCCTATGTAAAATCGTGTCCATCGCATCGGTCGAATTGCATGCCTTAACTTAATGCATGTGATGGACGCGGTTTTTTTTTAATTGTAGAGGAAAAGGCTAAAAATAGCCCTGAAATCACGTCGGTCGCGTCCATCACATACCTTAAATTAAGGTATGCAACGTGCTAGGAAACAAGTACCTGTATTTTTTTAGAGAAACATAAAAAAATACAAAAAAATGCTAATTTTAGGCTCCTAATGTTTATCACTTTATCTCTCTACAAGGTTGGATAAATATTCCGTTAAACTCTAACTAATATAATTCATTCATTCCTAATTTAACACTTTTTTGTGTTCCGACTGTCTTAGCTTCACCCCATGGCTGCAGACATTAGCAGCCACTGGGGAAATATTAAAAAGCAGCCTCTTTCCTTTCTTCTGGACCACCAGAGGCTACAGAGAGGAGCAGGTGTCAGGAAAATATAACATCCCAATTTTCCTACCATCAATGGCTCAATTTTCGGACAACAATGTTTGTACTAATGTTTCAAACTTTATTTTTTTACAAAATGTTATTGGATATATTTTAAATAGGTGTTCTTAAACAAATTAAATCATTAAACAATTAGCTGTTTTGTAAGGAATATCAGCTATTTAAAGGTTAAACTGGTTTAGTTAATGTTCTGAAGCAGATTAGTTATGTTAACTCAGGAGACCCTATGTTCTGAACTTGAACCACTTTTTATAAAGTGAATAAGTATTCATCCTGATTGGAGGAGCTTACCACATGATACTCTGGCACAGGACCAACAGTTGTGTTTGTAAGTATACTTTCACCAATTTTGGAATGAAAATGATTATTTGGTAATGGTGTTTTCAGGATTTGAACTGACATGCAAATACAGTTATTACAGAATCAACTCACAAGCCTACCATCTGATCATCCCTGATTTAAATATTCAATTTGTATTTTGTATCTAAGTGATTCCAAATATACAATATATTGTATTCCCCCAACTGAGTTTCAGAGGAAGCATTTCCTTTCAGTCAATATTTGTATACACTGCTCAAAGCTGAAATAGGTTAGGTGTGTTTGATATATATGTGGTGGTATACTGCCACTCACTGAATCATGCATTAACAAGGTATAAATGAGCTCTTTTGAAATAACTGTATTGATCCAAGGATATCATAGATTGGTCTAGCAGAGTGAAACACTTACCATGCTGTTAAGGTATTTATCACTAATCGCTAGCAAATGTACATCTCATAACTATGATAAATACCCTTCTAAATATTCTGCTGTGTCTGCTAAAGTCAGACTAATTGTAGCTCAACTGTGTGCGTTCATTGCAACCCATTAAGGCTGAGGTAGATATTATGTATTGGAGATTAGTATGTCTGCTGTATTCAACCCATCTGCTCTGTTGCTGCCTTGGTTGGCCTCAGGGGGGATGCGAGAGTTCAAGAGCATGAACCTTTTAATAAGATTTGACCTCTGCACATAAGAGATTTGAACTGAAACACAGAGATTCCCTGAAGAGACAGAGAAAGAGGCTTGAAAAGTTATCTACTGTACTTCTCCCTGTCTCATTAATATTGCAAAAACATTAAATGAAAAAAATGTGTTAAATGTACAGGCAAGATTACACTCAAACACGTAAATTTACTAAGATGGGAGTTCTACGGAAGATGGGATGTTGCTATGGGCAACCAATCATATACAATTATCTTCTTGAAGGTGCAAAATAAATAAGAAGTATAATCTGATTGGTTTGTATGGGCAATATCCCATCTTTACTTCAATCTTAGTACATTTACCCCAAATTTACCCTAAAGGGTCTGATTTAATTCTGTGACCCTTTGCACATGTAGAATATTGGGAATAACTCATGAAACAGTTGGCAAACAATGATTACATAACATTTTTAGGTATGTTATGATGGCAAAACAGGAACTTTTTGAATCATCCCTTGTGACTTTTGTATGGACAAATGAGCGAAGTGACCCGTTATGTCTTCTCCTCTTCTCTTTAAACACTACGGGATATTCACTGAGCAAAGGAAACATACAGTAAAGAATTAAATCAGTAGTAAATATTTTCCACTGCACTTGAAAGCCCATAGTAATATAATACAAAAAAGACTCCTCCCCACTTAATAAGGGCTTGCAAACACGTGCAGGGAAAACCTTGTTCTTTTTTGTCTTTTAAATGAGCAGTTAAAGCATGGAAATTGCATACACTATAGAGAGTGTTAGCTGAAGCCCCTTACCTTGTAAAGATGAATTGAAGAGTAAAATTAATAATAGATAATATATCATTTAAAATAGAAATAATGAAAACAATATGTAATAAAAAAAAAAAGAAGCCTCACCTTGGGGGTGTGGAAAAGGCTTCATTGACTTGGGATGTAGGACTAGGGAGCTCTGAGGCCAGGTCACCACTACTTCTGAGGGTGCTGTGATGCGACCTGCTAACTGCTGGGTCTCAGCACATGGAAATTGCTCCATATAGTTACCCGCAGCTGCTTGGAACTGTGCACCGCCAGGCCTACATATATGATGTAAGCCTCAGCTATGATTTCCAGGTTGCAGGATACTGTATATATACTGTATATATACATATAGTATATATAAATATATATGCACATAGTTTATATGTAAATTCCTATGGGCGTGACTATTATAGTCTTTAAATAAAGCCTGGATGACAACGGTCAGTTCATTGTAATATGTGGTATGATTGTGTTAAGAGTGGGGATAGGTGTGGTGCAGAATTACCTCTCCTCAAAATGAAGAATTAAAATAAAGATTTCATAATAAAAAAATTATCATCTCTGACAAACAAATGTTATTTTATCATAAAAATCAATAAGCATAGAAATAAATATTGCAATGAAACTTTCTGTAAATAAGCCTCAGGTTAAAGCCCCACGTGAAGATGACATTCCAGCAGCACCAACCTAGCCTCCATTCGTATTTAAAAATCTCTTGATATCTGTTTTTTTTGTATGCTGTACTCTTAAATAGATTTATTCCCACCAAATCCCAGCTAGAGATATCTCCCTGACATATTTTGGGCATGCCTCTGCTTGTGTAGGTGTGAGGTAAAAATAAACTCAGTGAAAATAGGCCACGTTTTTATCTTTGTATAATAACCATATATAGCAATTCGCACTGCCTGTGGAAACCTATACTCTACAATTTTGTTATAATTATTTCTGTTCAATTTAATAGCAGAAAAGGCCAGAAGGTGATTTAAATAGCTCTGTGTGTGTGTGTGTGTGTGTGTGTGTGTGTGTGTGTGTGTGTGTGTGTGTGTGTGTGTGTGTGTGTGTGTGTGTGCGTGTGCGTGTGCCTGTGTGTGTAATTTTTCAGTTTCATTAGTGTACATTTACCATTTTTTTCCCCACAGAAAACAGAAGTATTACAAAACGATACTGCATTTTACCAGTTAATTCAATTAACTTATGCTGCAAAATTAAGGACACGAAACATATGGAGAGAAGAGATAAGTCAAATGTAATTATTACATACAAATACACTGTAAAATTGCAGTAACATGAACTACATTTGAGCACAACTGAGATTCTGTATTTCTGTTCTTGACATTGGATTCAGAAAGACTTTCTTTTTTCCCTCCATGCAATATGTATCAGAAGAAGCATTTTTTTTTACAAGGCTCGTGTATATAACCTACATATATGATTTTTCTCCGGCTTCAGGTAAAGTTTTACACATCCTGAATATATTCATAAACATTCTACTGCAAACACAGACATATGCCTGTATTAACTTGCAGATATTTCAAGTTCTGAAAATAGAGCAGTGTTACTGTGTCCGGCGTAAAACTTACGCCTCATAGTAACAGTGGTAGTTCTAAATGCAAAGTCATCGTATTCTATTTGTACACAATGTAATGAATTGTCATACAGGCATACTAGTTGCCCAGAGGCAAAATAGACAATGATGTGCCCCCCATTTCCATTGGCGTCCATTGTCACATGCGCAGTAGCACAGCTGCACGGCCAAAGGAGGATGTAATGTGCTAATATCAGAGCACCTGTCTGGTGGCTCACCAATGGTACATCTCTGTAAATGATTTTTGAGGGCTGGCCACAAATGATAACCCTAAAAGTGATATCTTAATAATTAGGGCACCCAGGTCCCCCTACAGAAAATAAAATACATTATTCCCCACTGAGAAAAGAAAACACATTATCCCCTACAGAAAAAAAAAAACATTATATGATACAGAAAAAAAAAACATTATATGATACAGAAAAAATAACATTATCACCCAGAGAAAATAAAACACATTTTCCCAAATTTTAAAATAAAACACATTGACCAAAATATATAAATCAGTATCCTCCACAGAAACAAAATAATTATACCACACAAAAAATCTAATTTCACCACAAAATAAATAAGGTACTTGTGTAGTTTCACGGCGCCAGCATGCTGGCGCCGTGAAACTACACAAGTACCATGATTACATTTTCCCTGGATAAGAAAACACATTGCCCAAATTAAAAAAGCACATATCTAAAATATTATCCCCCACAGAAAAAAAATTATTATAACCCACAGAAAAAAAGAACATTGGGCCAGATGTATCAAGCTTCAAAAGAGGTAGAATGGAGAGTGATAAACAACCAGCCAATCAGCTCCTACCTGTCATTGTTCAAACCCAGTCTGTGGCATGTCAGTTAAGAGCTGATTGGCTGGCTGTTTATCAATCTCCATTTTATCTCTTTTTTACGTTTGATACATCTGGGCCATTATCACAGACAGAAAAAAAACAAATAGTAAAAACACACTGAACCAACAGATTGACCCCCAAAGAAAAAATAAACAATGTATCAATTACAGAGAAATATGCACTATCCACCACAGAAAAATACATACCCACCACAGAAAAATGTGTTTCCTCTAAACAAAAGACACATTATGCCCCACAAAAAAAAACACCTTTCACAACTAAAAACATTATCACCTACAAAACTGGATATATCCATCTAAAAATGACTAAACATGAGTTAGACCTCACAGCAGTATGCTGCCATTGGACAAATGCTGACACTAATCAGAAATTGACATAACAATACCCTTGACAATTTAACACACTTGTTTTCTTTGAAGGAAGGCTGTGCTAAAAAAAAAAAAAAAAAAAAAAAAACACTGTAACTTTGTAGATCAGCAACCACCTAACTAACCTCTACGCATGTTGACTATCTAAAATGGCAGCAAAATCATCAGGCTTTATAAATGCAACCAAAACATGCAAGATCACATTAATACAGAAATTACTGGCTGTATAATTTAATCTAAAACACATGCGTTTCGTCTATAAGAAAATATATTTTGCTTAATTTTGAAATTGGATTTTGGCACGAGGAACAGAATCTGAACCCTATTTCTATTGGTACCCCAATATCTGTGGGGTATATATAGTAGGGTCCAAATTTGTGAAAGTGTGGGATGTTGGCCAAATGCTGGGAGATGAACCCATGAACTTAGTGCTGTGAAGCAGTAATGCTAGGTATCCTGAGCTTAATTTTTTTGGTAAGTAAAAATAGATTTTGGTGCCCATAGATAGAATAAACTTTAGAATGGGACACCGGGCTGTAAAAAAAAGGGTGTCATCTCACAAGAAGGTAGTGTGGTCACAATAGTACCCCCATTTCAATTTATGCCAACAAGTAGCACAGACATATTAACATTACAGTCATGCATTTTCTGTTCAGTGGTCATATAAAACAACTTTTTGCAGTAGTATTTTCCTGTTAACCACATTATTTAAGAATAAAAGGGTAAACATTAAAAAGCAGTTAAACATTACAAATGGCACTGTCTCCGGACATACACTGTTTGTAAAAATGTATATTCTACAAGGAAAGATTTTGAAACTAATTCTTGTCTCTTATATTGAATTGAACATAACAGATTCTAATGTATAGCAGTTATGGAATACATATGGATAACTGGAAGCGGGGAACTGGTTTAACAAGGATACACTCCCAGAGTCATCATTTATTTTTTGATAGTTAGACAAGGTGTGCACCTCTTAGATTCTCGAGTACCTAGGCAGTTACCGATTGGTAGAGCGAGCCTTTGGGATATTGGCAGTGGGAATTACTGGCATCCTCAGAGGGAATCCAAACAGGGGCAGGTACTGTAAGTATACTTACCTTCCTACTAATCCCATCCCTAACCCTCTCCAATAGTGCCTAACTTTCCTACCCCACAGCATAAACCTAACTTTTCCTCCCCACAGCCTAATCCTAGTACGGGGTCTTTTATTGTTCCTCAAACTGGTGATGTATTCTCCATGTTGATATATATAGAAATCCAATAACGGAGGCACACAGTAGATAATTTCTGTAAAAAATGTGTATTAGGGCATAGCGTATCTAGCGCTTTCGGGGATGCCTCCCTGTCATCAGGATCACAGCCCCAAGAGAGAAATGTGGACAACAAGTGCTGCATATCACCATAACAAACTTATACTCACCAGCTCCATCAGAACGCCCCGCGCCGTCCGTCTTCCCGGAACAGCCTCCTACCGCTTCCTGCAGTTCGCCGGATGTCAGCCCTGGAACGCAGTCACCTGTGCTCCAGCTCAGCACTTCCACGTTCCACCAGATACGAAAAGACAAGTGATCTCAACTCAGGACAGCCAGATCCTGCGCAGAAAATGGAGGTTCAGAATGTTAACCAGCTGCTAGTGTCAAGTCCACCAGACCCCCTTTTCGCCTCTTCCCAGTGGCGAATGAATGAAGTAACAGAAAGGTGGGTACCAAAGGTACCTATTGGGGGTCGATCCTTATCACCAGCGCTTTTGGAGAAGAGTAGGAACAAAATAGGAAGAGTAGGTGTGTGGTGTGTATTTTGTTCCTACTCTTCTCCAAAAGCGCTGGTGATAAGGATCGACCCCCAATAGGTACCTTTGGTACCCACCTTTCTGTTACGTTCCACCAGATAGCCTGGGGGACCTC
Organism: Crinia signifera; assembly: GCF_055691185.1. Lineage (NCBI taxonomy): Eukaryota > Metazoa > Chordata > Amphibia > Anura > Myobatrachidae > Crinia > Crinia signifera. The sequence continues at coordinate 262,011,573 of NC_139218.1, forward strand.
GCAGCTTCCGACCACCTGAGGCAGCCTTGGTGGAGTATCTGAAATAGAGCAACAGATCAGTGTATAATTATACATAATAAACATCAACCATAATAAGTGTACAGTGGGGAAACAAAAAATAAATATACAAAAAAGAACAAAAAATAGCAAGATGTATACATAAACGTCTGTGGACCAGATCAAATATATCAAATGGCTAATCCCTTAACTACTATATAAGGGGAGTTACTCGATAATCTATTCAAGGCTAAGAAATAAGGGGAGATTAGGACAGACTATTCCAAATAATTTTGTCGTTCAGACCCCCAGGCCGGATCGTGCCTAGCCTAAGGATCCATTGGGTCTCCTTAATTAGCAGCTTTTTGGCCCTGTCTCCCCCCCCCCCCCCCCCCCCGAGCCAATGGAGGGACCTGGTCAATGATGAAATATCTGAGTGATTCCAAGGAGTGACCTGCTTGTTTAAAATGCCGGGAAACCGGCTGGTCCACCTCCTTGCCCTTCAGAGTGAGATGGATAGCAGACCGATGGGCCGCCATCCGTTCCTTAAATTTCTGTGTTGTCTGCCCTACGTATCTCAAGCCGCATGGGCATATAATAATATAAATCACGTAGGAAGATGAACATGTAAGGACTGCACGAATATCATACTCTTTAGTACAATGAGGGTGTTGAAAATTTTTGCAACTAACCATGAATTTACAAGTAGCACAGATGCCACAACTGTAGCACCTAGGGGCTTTGATATGTACATTATATGTTGAGATATATATATATATATATATATATATATACAGTTGTGCTCATAAGTTTACATACAGTACCCTAGCAGAATTTGTGATTTTCTGGCCATTTGTTAGGGAATATGAATGATAACTCACAAACTTTTCTTTCACTCATGGTTAGTGGTTGGGTGAAGCCATTTATTGTCAAACAAATGTGTTTACTCTTTTTAAATCATAATGATAACAGAAACTACCCAAATGACTCTGATCAAAAGTTTACATACCCTGGAGATTTTGGCCTTATAACATGCACACATGTTGACACAAACGGTTTGAATGGCTACAAAAGGTAATCATCCTCACCTGTAATCTGTTTGCTTGTAATCACACGGTGTGTGTAAAAGGTCAGTGAGTTTCTGGTCTCCTGAAAGACCCCTGCATCTTTCATCCAGTTCTGCAGTGAGGTGTCTGGATTCTGAGTCATGGGGAAAGCAAAATAATTGTCAAAGGATCTTCGGGAAAAGGTAATTGAACTGTATACAACAGGAAAGGGATATAAAAAGATATCCAAGCAATTGAGAATGCCAATCAGCAGTGTTTAAAGTCTAATTAAGAAGAGGAAAATGAGGGATTCTGTGGAAACCAAAGCACGTTCAGGAAGACAAACAAAAATTTCAGCCACAACTGGCAGGAAAATTGTTCGGGATGCAAAGAAAACTCCACAAGTAACTTCAGCAAAACTACAGGACTCTCAGAAAAAAAGTGGTGTGGTTGTTTCAAGATGTACAATAAAGAGGCATTTGAAGAAAAATGGGCTGCATGGTCGAGTCACCAGAAGAAAGCCATTACTACGCAAATGCCACAAAGCATCTCTCTTACAATACTCCAAACAGCACAGAGACAAGCCTCAAAACTTCTGGAACAAGTCATTTGGTATGATGAGACCAAAATTGAACTTTTTGGCCACTACCATAAATGTTACATTTGGAGAGGAGTCAACAAGGCCTATGATGAAAGGTACACCATTCCTACTGTGAAATACGGAGGTGGATTGCTGATGTTTTGGGGAAGTGTAAGCTACCAATGCACTGGCAACTTGGTCAAAATTGATGGCAAGATGAATGCTGCATGTTTTCAGAAAATACTGAAAGAAAATTTGCACTCATCAGCCCGGACGCAGCACATGGGACAGACTTGGACATTCCAACATGACAATGATCCAAAACACAAGGACAAGTCGACCTGTCATTGGCTACAGCAGAATAAAGTGAAGGTTCTGGAGTGGCCATCTCAGTCTCCTCACCTCAATATCATTGAGCCACTCTGGGTAAATCTCAAGCGTGCAGTTCATGCAAGACAGCCCAAGAATTTACTGGAGGCTTTTTGCCAACAAGAATGGGCAGCTTTACCATCTGAGAAAATAAAGAGCCTCATCCACAACTACCACAAAAGACTTCAAGCTGTCATTGATGTTAAAGGGGGCAATACACAGTATGAAGAACTGGGGTATGTAAACTTTTGATCAGGGTAATTTCGGTAGTTTCTTTTGTCATCATGATTTAAAAATGGTAAACACAGTTGTTTGACAAAAAATGGCTTCACCCAACCATTAACCACGAGTGAAAGAGAAGTTTGTGAGTTATCATTCATATTCTCTGACAAATGGCCAGAAAATCACAAATTCTGATATATATATATATATATATATATATATATATACGTGTTGTAGGCAAGAAGGTGGCACTCCTGGATTTCAATAAGTGAAAAAAGCAATTTTATTGCAGCACAAGTCCTCCGACATGTTTCGGGCACAATCCGCCCGTCCTCAGGGATCAAAGTACATACATCAAGTGACCATTTAAATACACAAAGAAAACCCACCCCCAACAATCATTAGTGACATATCATACTCACCTGTGTTCACCGGAGTCTGGCTCCCCGCCTGGCTCCACACGCTTCTCAGCGCCGTGGGTGACGCTAGGCTCAGTGCCTCCACACCGTCAGCGCCCCGCCATGACGTCATCCCGCTTCTCAGCTGTTTGCGTGTCAAACACCGGCAACCAAGCCTCGCTCTGGCTCCCACAGGTTTCTATGGAAAAAAGTAAACATAACACAACCTTGTTATATATAAAGTGCGATGTGCATAAAACCTGCCGATACAGTACAAAGTACTCATCGGCTCGTTAAGACAGTACAACGTTACTGATGAGTGTATAAAAATGTGAGAAAAACCAACATACATAAATAAAGTTGTGCCGTTGTGGATAATAAATACATGTAATAAACATTAAAAAAATGCATATATACCACTTCTTCTAGTCTACGTAAAATAGCAGTTCATTTTACAATTAATTTTAGTAATTTATTACTAGGCTAGTGCTGGTTATCTGTTATAAGTAGGTGTCCATCACATTATCGAAATGGTTCATCTACAAAAAATCATGTAATCCCATTTGTTCATTTAAGCCTCTGGGTGAGATAGTGTCAAGAAGGAAAATCCATCATGCTTCTGCCTGCAAGAGCATCCTACCTCTATTTCCTTTTAGGAATGGGGATATGGTCTATGATTTTTGACCGTATGCTGGCTATGCTGTGTCCTTTAGTTACACAGTGTCGAGCCACTGGCCGATCACTGTCACCTGAAGTCAGTGCGTGACGGATGGCCGAACGGTGATTGGCCATCCGTTCTTTAAACTGGCATTCTGTCTTGCCCACGTAGAAAAGTCCACATGGACAAGACAGAACGTAAACCACATAACGAGTGGTACATGTCACCGGGTGTCTAATTTTGATCTTACGCCCTGTGTGCGGGTGAGCTACGGTATTACCCACCAACATAGAGCTACAAGTGGTGCATCCGACGCACCTGTAGCACCCAGCTGGTCTCTTTAAAAAGTGTTGGGGTGCTGCCTTCTTGTTCATTTCTGTGACATCCATTTTAACAATTAAGTCTGCCAAATTTCACCCCCTCTTATATGCTGGCATAATTCTTTTATCTTTTAGGTCTACAAGGTCTTTATCTGTAGAGATGATGGGCCATAGTTTTTTGACCTGTTTGGTCACCTCTTGACTGCCATTGGCATATTGGGTAACCCAAGGGATCTTCTCTGCGACATCTTTGTTTTTACTAGTGGGTTTAAGGACATCTTCCCTACTAGTGGACATTACTTTGTTGCGGATTTTACTCAGGTGATCCTCCTCACCCTCAGCATCTGCGAATAGGGTAACCCCTGTCGCAGTGCCGTAGGGTGGCAGCTATCATAATGAAGCACTGTATTTCTATCATTGCTTTTAACAAAGATAGATGTGTTAACCCTATTCTGGTGCAGGCTAATGGTGACATCCAGAAAATTAATTTCCTGCCTACTCATTAAGTATGTACATTTTACAGGACTATTTGAGCTGTTATGTGTGTCAAAGATGTTTTTCAGTTCTATCTCACTGCCCGTCCAAAATATCAACAAATCATCGATAAACCGTAAATACAGCAATACTTTGTTGGCCTGTGGACCCTGGTAAAAGAGATCATTATCAACGGTGTTCATATAGGCGTTCGCATACGACGGGGCCACATTCGACCCCATGGCCACGCCCAGTCATTGGCGAAACACCTTCCCATCAAAATAAAAGTAGTTTCTTGTTAATACCAGAGATAACATTTCTAAAAATAATTTCACAGGTGGACCTTTATACGCTATGCTGGACTCAATGAGGCTGCCTACTGCCAGCATGTCCTCCTCATGAGGGATGCATGTGTACAGCCCCACCACATCTCCCGAACACATGATAACATCAGGGGGCATGGTGCCCAATGCCTTGAGTGAGTCCAAAAGTACGTTAGTGTCCTTTAAGTAGGATTTGGTGCCCTGTATGCAGGGGTTCAATGAGGCGTCCAGGTAGGTTGACACAGGCTGGTAGAGTGACCCCCGTGCAGACACTATGGGTCTGCTCGGGGGCCTCTCCAAGCTCTTGTGCACCTTAGGTAAGGTGTAAAATAAAGGTGTAAGGGGGTATTCCGTGCGCAGGGCTGCACCCAACTCACCCGAAATGTCTCGTCCAGTACCACTCTTGACAGCAGATTGTCCAATTCAGTTTTATAAATTTTTGTGGGGTCTGTGGATAGAGTTTCATAGGTCGATGCATCCATCAACTGACGGTTACACTCCCACATATAATCTGTAAGTTCCAATACGACCACCGCTCCCCCTTTGTCCGCTTTGCGGATGATGATATCTGTGCGTTTCTGTAGTCTGGTTAGGGCCTCTCTTTCTGGTTTCGTTAGATTCTGATGTTTCCTTGAATCGATGGTTTGTGAGTTGCCAGCTGACTCCATCATATGCGTAAACGCTTTTATTGAGGGGTTTGTTGTCTGGGGGTCGAATGTAGATTTTGTTTGTAATCTTTTGACTTGTGCTGGAATGTCCGTATCTGTGATGGGGGTTGATGTTTTGTTGCCAAAGAATTCTCTCAGGCGGAGGGAGCGACCAAATTTGAAGCAGTCTAATTTCCACTGGAATTTATTAGGTGGATGGCTGGGGACAAATGAAAGTCCTTTCGAGAGAACGGAGATCTCAGTGGGGTCCAGAGGGGTTTTGGATAAATTGAAGACGAGGTCTTTTATGACCGGCTGTTTTTGCGGCCTGCTTTGCCTGCTGTTCTGCTTGCCGCGCCGCGTGCGCCTCCTCTTCCTCTGCCCACCGGCGGTTTCAGGCCTGTTCTTGTCTCTATCCCTAAAGGGAGAGCCGTATCAGTTGATGTTTGTACCTGACCCTCTGCCTCACTTGCAGAGGTACTTGTGCCCTCATAATCTGTGAAGCGCTGTCTGGGCCTGCGTTGCCGGTTAGGGGCGTTAGCCCTCCTCTGTGGGACCGATGTGCTTAGCCACTGGTAAACTTGATTTTGTTCGTAGTCCAACTGGACCTTCCTTTTCTTCTCTCTTTTAAATTTTAACAATTCTCTGTGGTATAAATCGATCTGCTTCTTTAACTTGGTGCTCCAATCCGTCTGTGTGTCTTCGCTTAGTGTAGGCAAGTTGATATCTTCAAATGCACGGATTTTCTCACGTGTCAGTGCTAACTCTTTAGAAGACTCATCCACTACCAAAAGGACCAGGTCCATAGAGCATTTGTTTAAAATGCTTACCCAGCGTTTGCAGAAAGCTGTGTTATGTCTCCCAATGGTCGGGGCATTGTGTACCCGGAACCCCCGGGGTATCTGCTTTTCGTTATAGTAGTCGGCCAATGTTGAGGCATGCAGCATGAAATCAATTTCTCTCTTCTTTAGGAGATACCAGTCCCTATACAGGTCTGTGTTTTCGACTGCCAGGTCGTGTGTTTGTGACGACACTGTTTTCAGGATTGTGTCGACCTCAACGTCTTAATAACTGAAGAAGTCACCTGTGTCGACTTGTGAGAAACTCACTCCTGGTATCGATTGTTCCATGGTGCTGGATATCTCTGCTCAGTTGCTACAATAATATCAGCAGCCTTTAGTGAAATGGTGGTAATATGCTGATGGGTGAATTCCCTTAATGAGGATAAAGAGGAGGTAGATAGATATATAGATATATACAGAAGTACCAACACACTCGCCATTCCTACAAATGGGGTGCAAACGGCACCTACACTTCCCAGGTTGGGGTGAAGTGGCCTGTGACCACACACTCTAGTAAATACAAATGCAGGGGGCCCAGCACTCACTACAACAAACTAACTCACCTTAACATTCAAATATTCAATTAAATAAATAATGGGGTTTTAGTTCATGAATTGATCAATGCATTTAAGCTTGCAGCCCATCACCAAGGGACCCCATTTCACTGCAAGTCCTACACTAACAACTGGTTTTCTTAGGAACTTGGCAACTGCTTACACATCATAGCTAAAATGAACATGCGTTTTTTCTTGGGTTAAAGATCACCTGCCAAGTACTTTATGGCTTTTAAAGGTGAGACAATCCCAAACACAGCTTGCAAGCTGTTTTGAAAAAAAACCCCTACTAAATGGGTTGAAACGTCAACATATAGTAGCTGTATATTGTGCTCATTTCAAGTCCTGAGTGCCGCGATCTCCTGCTATTCCTATATATATATATATTACACAATAGTGGTTATGGCGCCTAATATGTAAACGTTAATGTCCAAATACAATAAGTGCAATCCAAATCCAAATGAAGTGAAAAGGGGATTTCTTCCAACACTTGTTTATTTAGTCTTCACAGGATTATCGAGTAAAAAATGGTAAGTAGAAATATCCCAACGCATTTCGTCTCACAGAGACTTCATCAGGGGAATATGACAAGACAATCTTTCATTATCAATATGATGGTTTGTATGTATCTATCTGGGGTATACCTAAAAATGTTTGGAGCAATTTTTTTATATATTTGATGGTAACTTCCTTAATACTATGTTCTTGATTATGCAGGAGTGTAATTAGTCTCCTCAAGGCCAGCTTGGTCTTATCACCTATATGTTAATTAAGTATGTGACCATCCAGCTATATGGTGTGCCCTCTATATGGTCTATAAATTACGTAGCTCGGGGGTACTTCAATTTGCCTCCCCTGGATTGATTTAATAGGCTACCTAAACTACTGTATATGGTGAATAAATATATGACCTCCCAGCTATGTTGTGTGCCCTGTAGAGCGTCTATAATTAAGTGGTTCAAAAATACCTCAATGAGCCTCCCCTGGGTCGATTTAGTGGTGATCCTAAATTCACGGGTAAATATGTGTCCATCCAGCAAAATAATGTGCTCAATATAGTCTCCACCGGTATTAGTAGTTCCTCCAGAGAAGGCTAGCAGAGTAAATATATATATATATACTCTGGAACAATGACTGCATCACTCTAGGACTGTTTAGAAGGTTTTAATGTAGACTTTACAAGAGAGACATGTGTGCGGCAACAGCCGGTGTTTCAATGCCGCTTAGAACATTTTTATCAAGGCGCCTAGCACATGAAGTAAAACAGACAAACACCCGCTGAGAAGCGGGGAAGACATTAAGATACTTACAATCCTGTAGGTGTGGAATGGACTCCCACTTCCGCATTTGGCCGTGTCACCGTCCACTGACGTCATCACTGTTTGTCTAGGGCACCCGGCAACCAGATGTGTTGCCACGGTAACCCCCCACAACTCCAGGAGAGTGTCCCCGGCCGCTGATCAGCGCTCATAAGGAACAGATCTATGGAGACATAATATTCATGCTAAATAAAGATTCATGTAGCTATACTGTAAAAGAGATTGCAAATAGCACAATATAAGGTAGTTAATCAGAGAAACACATTCCAATTCATGCGCTCATTAAGGCCACCCGGGTGCACAGTCTGTAAGCAAAATATCCACTTGCAGATCTCATGATACTGGTGATTGAATAATCATCCAGGAAGCTACAACTTGTAAAATCAAAAATTTATAAACTGGAGGATACATATGACATCCCACGTATAAAAAAATGAAAACCCGGAGTGGATACAAAAACTAACATCCAAAATTGATGCATACAGGCAAGACCTCTTTAAATTCAAATCCAATAAATATGCCATTGTTTCTAGAGATTATGAAGATAACATGGTATATCAATGGCTCATGGGAGCAGAGTCTATTGCCCAGCGATACCCACCATCAAGTGAAGCCCGGGGCTATAGAAAGAGACAAGAGAACCATCAAAGAAAACTAGCCACGTCTAATTTAGACAGAGATTTCATCACACATGACATGGACGAAGGATCCCAATCCCAGGACATCCCTTTAGGCATACAGCCTCCGCCACTCGAAAAAAGAGGATGGGGATGGCCTCCCGAAGGGAAAAAAAGATCTCAACACAGCAAAGAGAACTTAATTTACAACCTTTTCTCTAGAGTCCTGACACCAGCGGAAACATCTGTCTTAAACAAAGGACTTACACTCATTCCAACTAACAAATGTCATGACGTACAGTGGTCAATTGAAAAGTACCGCTTCAACCGGAATCTCCGTCTTAAAGAACACTTCCAGTGTAAATGGGATACTGACAACCCTTCCAATTTCAGAAATGTATCCGACAACGGAGTAGCTCACATTTTGATCCTCCTTCCAACAATGCATCCATTGTTGGACATTCCTTCACAACACTCACCCAAGGCACATAAGTCTCCTCCTTACAAAGGAGTAGAGCACACACAGCTCCGGCAGCACCCTCACACCGGGTAAACGACCACAAGCCGAACCCGGAAGTGACGGGAGCGGATGTTGTAGCAGTGTGGACCAGTTGCCGGTTGCACTTATACAGTGCAGTAGCCGGAGAAGACAACTGGAGAGGGACTCCGTGAGACATTACAGCCTGATAGGTATCGGGTAAGTGATAGATGTACCACCGGGCAGGTTAGGGACGCCAGCCCCCGCTGCCATTTAATACACTCACCTTGACCACAGTGACTTTATCCAGAGACCTCAGCCCGTTACTCCTCACTCATCATCTACTCTGTGCATTGCCCAAACACAGAGTCTCCCCACCTCCCCTACCCCCACCACCGTCCAGTTTGGATGTACAGCACCAGCGTGCAGATAAGACTTTAACAACCACTCTGCACAGACACACTGTTTCCCCTGTCAAACCCATCTGGGTCTGGAACACAGCATAACTTGTTATATATTTAACACAATAAAATAATTATGACATACCTACTGTGTTATACTTTTCACATTACCACAATTCTCATACATCAGAAGGTGTGCACAGAGCTATAACCTTCAAATAACAACAATGCATCCATCTATACCTTCACACGCCTGGTTGACAATGCTGTCACCAAATATAATGGAGCAACGAGTGTACAACATCACAATTTACCTAAGATTGAACAAAAAGCACTCAAGGATCTCAGTGGATATTGGGATATCATAATAAAGCCAGCAGACAAAGGTCGGGCTATAGTCATACACAATCTGGAAGACTATAACTGTGAAATTGAAAGCCAAGTAGGAGATGACACAGTATACACAAAATTGAAGAATGACCCCACAGGAAAATACAAACTTGAGCTAGATCAGATCCTTAAAATCTCTTGGGAAAATAAATTGATAGACACATTCCTTTTACAGGCCCTCACTCAAGACCACCCGGTGACACCGATTATATACACAGTCCTGAAAATCCACGAAAGCACCGTGAATCCACCTGGACGACCGATAATTTCAGCAAGAAATTCACTATATCAAGCCATGTTGCTCGATAATATATTATAACCCCACGTACAGAGACAAGCCACGTACATTAAGCCATGTACATTAAGGACACCACCGAATTTCTATTAAGGTTACAGCAGGTAACTAAAATCTTAACTGGAACCTTGCTTGTTACAATGGATGCATGCAGGTTGTATACCTCGATACCACATACCGCAGGGAGACAGGCTATGAAATCTTTTTTGGAGACACAAAAAGTGGAAGATCTGGATCAAGATTTCTTTATCCAGCTATTATACCTTATTTTACACAGAAATTACTTCAATTACAATGGCAAGAACTTTTTGCAAACAAGCGGCTGTGCGATGGGAAGTAACGTAGCTCTGAGCTATGCAAACATTTTTATGTTCATGGAAGAACAGAATACCTTCTTCAATGATACTGATATCAGCAAACACATCATGCTATTTACCCGCTACATAGATGATTTATTCATCTTGTGGTCAGGCGAGCAACAAATGCTGGAAACCTACATAAAAACAATCAATGATCAGGAGGGACCAATTAAATATACTTATGAGATCCAGCCTATTACCATACACTACCTTGATGTGAAGATCACAATTACAGACAGGGATGTACTCAAAACCAATGGACCGCAACACGCTTCTATTGTCCTTGAGCCATCATCTGAAACCTCTAAAACGAGGTTTACCAAAATCCCAACTTATGAGAGCAATGCGCATATCCAGCACTTAAGAGGCAGCTGAAGCAAGTACAAAGGCAATAGTCAACAAATTTTGCACCAGAGGGTATAACCTAATAGAATTTAACAAAACCCAAGAAGATGTATTGCGTATGCCCAGAGAAGGTCTCTTTAAATGTAAGCAGAAGGATACAGTAAATCTCTTGCCTTGGAAACAAGAGTTTAACACCTCGAGCACAGTTGTACAAAGAGCCACTGGAGCATTGTGGCCAATTATTAAAACAGACAGTAAATTACCCTGCTTTAAATCTGCCAAACCAATGGCATGCTACACGAGGTGCGGCAACATCAGGGACCAAGTAGTCCACACAGACATTACCAATTTTAAACTAACAGCACAAACATCTTCAACCTTTTTGGTGAAACCCCCGGATGCTATCGCTGCCTGCAATGTACTACGTGCAAAAATATGCAAGCATGTAAGGAATTTAAACATCCGACTAAGGACCAAAAATTCAAAATACGACACATCCTTTCTTGTACCACCACACATGTGATCTACCTAGCCTTTTGTCCAGGTAAATTGCAATATGTGGGCAAGACTATCAGAACCATCCATGAAAGATGACTCTGCATAGATCTGCGATCAAGGCAGCTCTGACGTCAGGAAAAGCAGATCAACCATTGGCCTGGCACTTCAGAGATCAGAATCATTCATTAATGGATCTAAAATTTATATATATATATATATATATTTATAATAATCGGCCATGTCGCCCCATTCCAGAGAGGAGGTGACCAAGATGGGGCACTGTTGAGATTAGAGATCATGTGGATATATTGCTCACATACTGTACAGCTGGGCGGCCTTAATGAGCGCATGAATTGGAATGCGTTTCTCTGATTAACTACCTTATATTGTGCTAAATCTCTTTTACAGTATAGCTACATGAATCTTTATTTAGCATGAATATTATGTCTCCATAGATCTGTTCCTTATGAGTGCTGATCGGCATCCGGAGACGCTCTCCTGGAGTAGCAGGGGTTACCGTGGCAACGCATCTGGTTGCCGGGTGCCCTAGACACACAGTAATCACATCAGTGGACGGTGGCACGGCCAAAAGCGGAAGTGGGAGTCCAATCCACACCTGGCCTCCGGACAGTGTACTACAGGATTGTAAGTATATTAATGTCTTCCCCGCTTCTCAGCGGGTGTCTGTCTGTTTTACTTCATGTGCCAGACGCCTTGATAAAAATGTCCAAAGCGGCATTGAATTGTCGGCTGTTGCTGCACACAAGTCTTTCTTGTAAAGTCTACATTAAAACCTTCTAAACAATATAGTGACGCAGTCATTGTTCCAGAGTACTTTTTCTTCACTGAAGGCACCCGGGCATTATCAACACTATCAGTGAAAGTGCCAATTCAACAACCGCATCTTTTATTTTTTATATATAAAATATAATGGAGCAACGAGTGTAAAACATCACAATTTACCTAAGATTGAACAAAAAGCACTCAAGGATCTCAGTGGATATTGGGATATCATAATAAGGCCAGCAGACAAAGGTGGGGCTATAGTCATACAAAATCTGGAAGACTATAAGTGCGAAATTGAAAGCCAAGTAGGAGATGACACAGTATACACAAAATTGGAGAATGACTAATTTTATACACATATATCACAACAATGGAATATACGCACATATATCACAACAATGGAACAATGGAGGGATGGCAACCACTGAACAGACTCTTAAATATTAAGCCCTTGTAGGTTCATCAACAATGAACAGTCCCAAAGTCCTTGAAGACCTTCAAGCCTCTCCCCCCCCCCCCCCCCCCCCATAAATTAATTTGTTTTGCGGGAGGACCCGCGGGCAGACGCTACCCCCCCCCCCCCCAGCCTGGACTTGCTGAGCCGTTTTTACTATTGCTTTCACACCGCAAACCTGCTTTAGACCAGGTATTTAGAATGCGGTGTGAAAGGGGTTAAACTTCCTCTGACCCGTTTAAAAAAAAAAATGTTTTAGATACCTGGTCTAAAGCAGGTTTTACGGTGTGAAAGCAGCATTACTGTATCATAAACAATTTTTTACATAAGAAAACAAGGAGGTGAGGAAAGAGGTTAAAGAAAATCTTATTGTACAGCATGGTAGATTTTTTCAGACAAAAGGAGCAATGTACATGTAGCCAAAGTGTCCAAATTGTGGGACACTGAAAGCATCCTTTGGTTTGACTGTAGGAAGTCAAGACCAGTGATTTTTATTGTTGAACACATAATTGGAATATTGCTTTTGGCCTGGGAAAAGACCTCTATGTTTAACTTATTCCACAGTAAAAAATGGTATGTTACTTAAGGTGCGTACACACGGGGCAATATGATCGCTGGCAATATATTGCTAGCAATATATTGCTCAGCAATCATATTGCCCCGTGTCCCGTTTTCATCTGCGACCAGAGATGGTCGCAGATGAAAATTTAAACACTGCTGGGTGAAGAGGCAGGGGATGTCGCTGGTTGGAGGAGCATGCTCCTGCGACCAGCGACCATTCAGGGGCTGAAAACGGGAGCGCGCACCCGGCGATTTATCGCTGGTGCACACTCCAATCACTGGCAATATGGTCGCTCAGCGACCATATTCCCAGCGATTTCAGCCCCTATCGCCCCCGTGTGTACACAGCATAAGAGTCATTTGCTACATGTACATTGCTCCTTTTGTATGAAAGAATCTACAATGCTGTACAATAAGATTTTCTTTATCCTCTTTCCTCACCTATTTTCATATGTAAAAATTTGTTTATGATACGTTATTGATTGTCATAAAAATGTTGTCCTGAACCCTTGTGATTATGGGGGTTATTCTAGTTCATTCTTTCTGACAAAATCCTTCTTAGATGGACAAAACCATGTGCACTGCAGGTGGGGCAGATGTAACTTGTGCAGAGAGAATTAGATTTGGGTAGGGTTTTTCTTCAAAGTGAGATCTATATTGCAGTGTAAAATCATGCAGTCAGTATTTTCCCTGCACAGAAACAAAAAAACTCACCCAAATCTAATTCTCTCTGCACATGTTACATCTGCCCCCCTGAAGTGCACACGGTTTTGTCCATCTAAGAAGGATTTTGTCAGAAAGAATGAACTAGAATAAACCCCTATGTTATGTACTCATATTGTTTTGTAATTCCATAGAATAACCCCTGATGAAGTCACATGTTGACCAAATGTGTTGGGTTACTTGCTACTGTGAGAATGTTGAAGAACAGTAACAAAACATCTATCACAAAGTGAAATTTTACAAAACTTTATGAACTTTTTATGAAAATAAATCTCTGCAAGGACTTTGGGACTGTTCATTGATGACCCTATAATATTTAATATTTAAGAGTTTGTTTCAGTGGCCGCCTTCCCTACATTGGTGTGATATTTCTGTTGTTTCCATACCAACGGGAAACTGGTTCGATAGGCAGCCCTCCAAGAACTTACAATAGAGGAGATACCTCTTGGCGCAATTGAGGAGAATTATTGTTTATATATATACATCACCAATTATAGGAACACCACGAGACCCCGTACTGCTGGAAATTTGGATAGCCCAAGTAACCTATTGACTGTTTATACAGTAATGGTTATGTTATGGTTTGGTATGCAAATACAGCAATAGAACATCTGTTATCCTCTATTATAAACAAAGCCTATAGTAAACTCAATGTCAAACCAAGCCCCAGTGGCGGATTCAGGGGGGGGGCACCCAGGCACGTGCCCCCCCTGTCATTTATTTTGTAGCTGAGGACCAGGGCTTTCCAACGAGCCCAGCCCCGTGTCTCTAGCCCCCCGGGAACCGGAGATATCGCCTGGCAAACCTGTAACGTTTTTTCCCCATAGGATAATATGGGACCTGTCAATTCCGACCTCCAACCGGTTCTGACGGCTTCCAGTTCCCGCCCTGGCATCACAGAAGCTTGTGGTTTATTTCATTCAATTCCAAATCGCTGGGCCTTCAATATGATACCAGGCTGGTCCAAATCGGTCAATCGGTTTCAGAGATATTGCGTGTAAACCGATATTTTTATTTTTGAAATGTAATTTCATGGCTGTTCATGTTCTTTGAGGGCAGCTTACTCTGGAACCAAACGTTCCAGTTTCACTGGACCAAAATCATTCAAAGCCCACTCAAAAGTTCTTCAATATAATACTTGTCTCATGTAAATGGGTCAGTTGGTTCCGAAGATATAGCCGGTTAAATGAGATAACTGGTTAAAGGGGGGAGGGGTGGTTTTCTCTCCCCCTCACACCAGAAAATGCAGGGACTAGGCTGGTGTAAAAGGGGCCAACCTGGGAATGCATTTTCTGGTGTGAAAGTGGTATTATTTCAAATAGCCTGTACCTGCAGTGCTCTGAATACAGCCAGGCTCTACCACTATCAGTGGCTATCACTTCCGCTGTCCCCCATTTACCACTAGCATGTATTCCCCCTTGGCAATGAGCATGTAATCCCACATGGCAACGAGCATGGAACCTCTGGCAATGAGCATGGAACCCTTGGCAATGAGCATGTAGAGAAGCAGCACTTATGTAGCATAACTTTTAAAAGGCATTATGGTGTTTGGCATAACACATAATGGACATAATGGCATGTAACTTAACGTGTAATGGACATTATGGTGTAAATGTTTAATGCGAGCCTTTGGTGGACAATGTCTCTGTTTATGAAGTGTATTGTGAATTTTGGCTTAATCTGTGTGGCATTATGTGAATTCTGGCTCAATCCATGTGGCATTATGTGAATTTTGTCTCAATCCGTGTGGCATTATGTGAATTTTGGCTCAATCCATGTGGCATTATGTGAATTTTGGCTCAATCCATGTGGCATTATGGGAATTTTGGCTCAATCCGTGTGGCATTATGTGAATTTTTTCCCAATCCGTGTTGCATTATGTGAATTTTGGCTCAATCCATGTGGCATTATGTGAATTTTGGCTCAATCCATGTGGCATTATGGGAATTTTGGCTCAATCCGTGTGGCATTTTGTGAATTTTTCCCCAATCCGTGTTGCATTATGTGAATTTTGGCTCAATCCGTGTGGCATTATGTGAATTTTGACACAATCCATTTGGCATTATGTAAATTTTGGCTCAATCCATGTGGCATTATGTGAATTTTGACACAATCCATGTGGCATTATTTGAATTTTGGCTCAATCCATGTGGCATTATGTCAATTTTGGCTCATTCCATTTGGCATCATGTGTAAGGGGCAAGTATAATGGGGTCTAGTATTTTGTTGCATAATGTGTAGAAGTTGTATATGGTGTTGACACGCCCCCTGTTCATTGGCCACACACCCTTTTCCGGAGCGCGCCTTTGGTGCGCGCGCACAACTACATCCTCCACTTTTGTCGCCATGGTGGGCCTGCATACTTTAAATGCCAGGGCCTATTTTTAATTCCATTCCCACCCTCTCCTGCTGCTCTCTTAACATGTACACTGGCACCACTAACACCGCCCCTCCCCCACCCAAATCCTTTTTTATCATGGTGCCCCCCCTGTCATTTTATCCTGGATCCGCCCCTGCCAAGCCCCAATGTACTGAGACTATTTAAAACTTTATCCATTACAACTAATTCCAACTATATGATTAAATTATCATTTGCTATAAATAAATTAATATTGAATAACAGTGATGGTGTATTGAATAACAGTGATGGTGATACGTATATAATCCTGAAAATAATCTAACATAGTATCCAGCGGTAATTTACTTCTAGAATATCTGCGAGCGCAGCTGAAAAATAAACTGTAAAATAATTGTAAGAGGATTGTGTGGCCCCTGCATTGTGGAACAGCATTCTACTTTCTCATATGTTTCCAGTCTCCTGAGAATTAAAACAACAGATTCAAAGGAGAGATCCTGGAGAAATGCTTTGCTCTCGATTTCAAAGTATGTTTGTGGCACACTGCCCTTTATTTTAGTTCCTGCATACGAAAAAACATCAACTTTAGAATTCTTTTTCAGTGACATTACATTAAAGAGTCTCTTTGCTGATAAAAGTATCTTTGGAACAGCAGGCCTCTGGGTTGTATGAGAGTGCCTGGCTCATGACTTCTGTGTCATGTGTTTGCCTTTCACTAGATCAAATCACTTTTTCCACTCTGACACTGACTGCAGTATGAAAACCAGCTCAGAATAGGCAGAATGTTTGCATGATAATATACACACAGGGCCTCTCTATGCTACATTTACTGCTTAATTACAACCAATCAGAAAATAAAGCAATCTGATCCAAGTTCATATTCAGCCACACAAATGTATCTATTGTAAAGGAAAACTATTTATTAAAGGGTGTTTTCAGACGCCCTTGTCCTGGAAAGAGTAAATTACTACGCAGTCTCTGACACCATTAAATGAATGAATATTGTAAGAAACAATTGTGTTTCAAAAGCTTTTAAGACAGAAGCAGAATCTTTTGTGTTTAAAATTGTGATAATGCTGAAAGACTAAGAGATCTTCAGTCTCCGTGCGCTTCCCTGTAATGTAATTTCCACAGTTGCAATTATACCAACAATGACTAGAAGAGGCAATTGATATATTACTGGCAGCTGCAGACGGTCAAAGCAGTGTGGTCAGATGGTGTTATGTAATTGCAGGTACCCTGACAACCACGTATTATTCTGTATCCCTGGGTATTCCCACAATAGGCTCCAATATTGAAATGAGAAGATTACCTAGAACCTCGCTTGGTATTTTTTTAATTTCAGTTAGTTACATACAGTACATAAGAACCTTTAATATTTCCACAGTATTGTTCTCCCTACAACTATAGTGGGGACACCAACTCCGGGGCATTATTAAAGTCAAATAGTTAAAAAGTATTGCAAACTTGTTCTGCTTTGAAAAAAAAATTGTTAGAAGCTTTGTTGCTGCTGCCGTAAATTGATTTAATACCAGTAAATGGGAAAAATACACAATGGGTAGTATTTGGTGAGGGTGAGGATGAGGGCAAAACACCTTGTCACTCAATTCTACACTAATTTGACATCTAAGAGTGCAGTGAGAACAATCTATGCTTACACAAGACAAAGCAAAAGACTACAGTACTCTGAATTTATGTTTTCTGCTACAAAGTAATAAAAAAAGAAGTTGTTTAAATTACTATATATATATATATATATATATATATATATATATATATATATATATATATATATATATATATATATATATGAAGAAAACAAGATACCCAGCGCAAAAGTCCTCAGAAGGAAATATGTCCACAGTATCAGTCAATGTGTGCAATCTTCTTCCAAAGGATCGTACCAAGATCCGAGTAGTACACTTGCAAAAAACCAGAGAAGAGACGCAACCATGAGCATATAATTCAAGTCTGCGGCTGAGTGGCGGTGCTTTGGCACAATTCAAGGAGGTCCACCGAGATTAGGCTTCTACTAGGCTGGCAAGCATATTCATTTAAACTTTCAATGTACGTGAGCCTTATTGTGCAGTAAATTTGTCTTGAATTATATGCTCATGGTTGCGTCTCTTCTCTGGTTTTTTGCATATATATATATATATATATATATATATATATATACAGTATATATATATATATATATATATATATATATCACTATGATGTAACACCAGTTACATAACATATAAACATATTTGGTGTGATACCGGATACCGGAGTCAGGTCAATGCAAAATTCAAATTGTTTGTCATTTTTGGTTCTGAAACAAAACTTATTGTAATCGATTTTAAACATGAATGAATTTGCCATTTCTGCAAAAAATAGTCGCTCATTGGAGTCCGCGAACCAGCAGATTGGATCGGCACCCGCAGGATGGGGAATTAACTCACAAATGTATGGCCCGCATAAATCATACTGCTGACTAAACAGGATGACATAAAGTCATGTAATGCAATGTGATTTGTTAATAGGTCTATTTTTATTTTACAGATAAGAATGATGCTTAATCCCACTGTCATTAAACAGAACACAAAATTATGATTTAGAAGAAAAAGGGACATAAATGGACTGCACATTTTTTGCAGTATGGTATGCTTAGCGGTGCTGTCCTGTGCTGCCGTATGAGTCCAGTGCTGCCAAATAAGTCCAGGGGTGCTGCTCTGTGCTGCCATATACAGTAATTCTACCATATATTTCCAGTAGTGCTGCCTTGTGCTGCTGTATAAGTCTGCTATAGAGGTCCATGGGTGCAGGCCTGTGCTACCATGTAATTCTGCGATATACGTGAAGTGGTGTCAATGTAAGTCCAGTGCTGCTGCCCTGTGTTGCCCTATAAGTCCAGCGGTGCTGCCCTCCCTATGCAGCTGTATATGTCTGCCACGTAAGTCCAGTGGTGCTGCCTTATGCTGCCGTACAAGTCTTCCATGTAATTCCAGTGGTGGTGTCCTGTGCTGCCATAAAAATGTATGGGTTCTGCCCTGTGCTGCTTTATGTGTCTGCTGTATAAGTGCAGCGGTGCTGCCGTAAAAGTCTGCTGTGTAATTGTAGTGGCAGTGTCCTGTGCTGCCGTATAAATCCAGCGGAGCTGCCCTGTGTTGCCATAAAAGTCTGCTGTGTAAGTCTGCTGTATAAATCCAGTGGTGGTGTCCCTCTTCCCTATCAGTCCAGGGGTACTGCTGCCTGCCTGCTGTGCTTTGTAAAAATCTAGTTAGCTGGTGAAGACAGACTGGAGTACAATCCGATCAATTGTGGGATAAATCAAGAGAGTCAACTGAAGATGTGGTCCGTAATCCTGGAGCAAGACTAAAGGCATAAAACACAGGCCACGGCCTTTGCCTTTCCTTGTCACTTTGTGTCATTGGCAGCTTGTTTTGTCCTCACTGTCCCCATCCTCTTGATTCTTCTCATAATGTGAAAAGGCATCATATATAGATGTGGTTTATTTGTAGCTAGCTATGATTCTGAGAATTTGGCAAGCAGTTCGCAGTACTGCGTGTCTTTTTAAGCCTGCCCGCCGCTCACATTGTCCACACGACTGCGAATAGATGTTTTGCGTAAACATCCATTCGCAGCCTAGGGGGCAGCACCCACATCATTCGATGGCCGGCAACCATTGAATAATGTGGAGCGTACACTTTCAGGTTTCTTAGCTTTAAATGTGTCCTGTATTAGGACAGGGCGGGCAGCTGGCATACGTTGATGTCAGCTGCCTGCCCCTGGCACCCGCGTCATCAGCGCATTACCATGAGAACTTCCAGGATTTTCATAGGAACCCCCATGAAATGCTGGGCATACCCACACCCGCGCTGTTGTGTCCGAGTGCCCAGCTAACACTCTAGTCACTGTAGCCGCTCGCACATAGCGCATGCTTATGCGCAGATTAAAAACATTGTGCTCCCTTGCGGATTTGTATTAACCAGAATCGGTACTCTTTACCTAAAAGGGCGCCCACGATTTTGATCATAGGCATCGCAGGTAAAAAAAATCACGTCGGTCGCATCGCATGCGACCAAAAAATCGCATGCGATGCGACCGACGCGATTACCGCGATTTTACATAGGGAACAATGTTAAATGGATCAATTGACCAGATTTAACATAGGGAACAATGTTAAATGGCCCACAGACCGCAAATAGCCACCATGGGCCCCCACAATTGTTAACGCCACCCCACGATCAACGTGAACCCGAAGCGTGGCGAGGGGCGGCGGTACGCGTCCTCTGACCTTTTCATACCCCCACTATCCACGTCGGCGTGGAGTTGAGAATAGAAAGTGTGGCGAGCGCAGCGAGCCACCGAGCCCGAAGCGTGGCGAGGGGACGCGGATACCTTTGAAGCCCGCGAGGGGACGCAGATACCTGTGAAGGTATCCGTGTGCGCTCGCCACGCTTCGGGCTCGGTGGCTCGTTGCGCTCGCCACACTTTCTATTCTCAACTCCATGCCGACGTGGATAGTGGGGGTATGAAAAGGTCGGAGGACGCGTACCGCCGCCCCTCGCAGGCTCGCTGCGCTCGCCATGCTACGGGTTCACGTTGATCGTGGGGTGGCGTTAACAATTGGGGGGACCCAGGGTGGCTATTTGGGGTCTGTGGGCCATTTAACAATGTTCCCTATGTTAAATCGGGTCAATTGCATGTGCATGCAGACATGTGCTCACTTGCAGATCTGAGTATGTGGTATACATTTTGGTGTGCCCTTGTGGCTACCACTATGTTGGCCAGACTACCCAATCTTTCCGTACCAGAATGGCGTTGCACAGGTCTGCCATAGATCTGGCCTTATCCGGCCGGACTGTGGATCAGCCTGTTGCACGCCATTTCAAACAAGCTGGACACCCTCTGTCCAGTCTTAAATATTATATAATTGATCAGATCAAAGAGTCTCCTCGTGGTGGTGATAGGGCATATCAGCCTGTTAATCACTGAATCACGTTGGATATTCAGGCTCAACACAATTGCCCCCAATGGGCTGAACGATAAGATCAGTTGGAACGCTGTCACATAATGCCTTCTGTTGTATTTGATCTATGTCTGCTTTGTTTATGTAATTTTATGTTTTTCTTTATTTATGTTCTTTTGTATGTTCCATAATGTATACGTTGCATTGATTATATACCACTATAATGCTTTTGCCATAAAGCTCTTGTCTTGATCTTGTCCCCCTCCAGATTGGCGTGTGCAGGGCTGTCAGAAGGCGGCACGGAGATGCGGCGATGATTAACAAATCCAGTGTGAAGCGCAAGCGTGTTGCGTTGCCTAGCAACGGTGACGCTTCCGGGTCCTGGAGCTGTGATGTCATCACTAGGACTCCCGGCCAGACCAGCGTGCGCCCCTGCAATGAACGCCGTGGAGAGGAGTGACTACAACCAGTGAAGAGTGCTATTCTGTGTTGTCTGTTGTATGTGTTCAGTTGTGATTGCTGAGGAGTGCCGGCAGGATTGGACATATATATATATATATATATATATATATATATATATAACAAGGTAAGTAGGTGTGGCACTCAGCTTTCTCATCCAAATAAGGAAATGACGACAGGACCAAGTCGACGTGTCGTGTCAACGTTTCAGTGCTTTTATTTGTGCACTATCATCAGGATAATGTGGGGAGCTGGGGGGCACCGGTGAAAGCTTCCAGTGCAACGGGAGTGCCGGTCCACCTGGATCTCTCTCTCTCTCTATATATATATATATATATATATATATATATATATATATATATATATATATATATATAGATAGATACAGAAGTACCAACACACTCGCCATTCCTAAGAATGGGGTACAAACAGCACCCACTTCCCAGGATGGGGTGCATTGGCCTGTGACCACACACTCTAGTAAATACAAACACAGGGGGCCCAGCACTCACTACAACAAACTAACTCACCTTAACATTCAAATAATCAATAAATAAATAATGGGGTTTTAGTTCATGAATTGATCAATGCATTTAAGCTTGCAGCCCATCGCCAAGGGACCCACCTTAACATTCAAATAATCAATATCAATTCATGAACTAAAACCCCATTATTTATTTATTGATTATTTGAATGTTAAGGTGAGTTAGTTTGTTGTAGTGAGTGCTGGGCCCCCTGTGTTTGTATTTACTAGAGTGTGTGGTCACAGGCCAATGCACCCCATCCTGGGAAGTGGGTGCTGTTTGCACCTCATTCTTAGGAATGGCGAGTGTGTTGGTACTTCTGTATCTATATATTTGGGTTGATTTTTAATTAACCTCTGTTACTGTGATCATAGCTTTCTCATGCACCCTTGATAAGCTCATTTACCTCAAACCTGTGACAGCTGCCGCTTTAATACTAATTCAGGTGCTGTGTTTGGGATTGTCTCACCTTATAAAAGCCATGTTACTTGGCAGTTGAGCATTAACCCAGGAAAAAAAACACATGTTCATTTTAGCTATGATGTGTAAGCAGGTGCCAGGTTCCTAAGAAAATCAGTTGCTAGTGTAGGACTTGCAGTAAAATTGGGTCCCTTTGGGGGGCGTGACCACGGCAGGACGTGAGTAAGGGTTGGCGTTCGGCCTCCCCCGTGGCTGTCGTCCATACCTGAGCCTTTTCCACATGCTCCGGTGAATATACCCAGTTTTCCCCAGCTGAATCTGCCCAACTCTTCTGCTTTGTCTGACTGACTGTGGGCGCTGGCGGTCCTTCCTAAGCTGCCTCGCTGGTGCCTGTTGGATCCGGGAAGAAGGACACCGGCAAGCGGCGCCGTGTGAGTGCAGCGTCCTCACGCGTCTGCTGTGGCGACCCGGGCGCGAGTGAGAGACGTGAACCCAGGGGAAGCTGGAGTGGAGGTCCGGTGCAGATCGTCAGTGTCAGAGGCGCCAGGACATCTACTGGTCCCCTGAGGCTGCCCGCGCAAGTGCCTGTCCGTCTGAATAAGGAAGACGCCGGAGGGTGACAGACAGGTCACACGGCGTGCTGCGACTTGAAACCCTGACGCGTGTGTGAGACGCGGCTCCGGGTGGAAATATCCCCAGGCGACGGATTGCATGACCGCGGGTGTGGAGGTGCGAAAAGCCCCCCCCCCCCCCCCTCCTAGCTGGAATCAACAGTGAGGATCGGTGCCTGAGTCCCCCTGAGTACAAGGACGCCAGCAGCTTATGCGACTACCAACTGCAGCAGTGGAGGGAAAGGCTATCTGGGCGACAAGAGGGCTGTACAGGGCTCGTAAGCATCCTTGGACGAGCGCATAGAAGGAAGCAACCAGTACCAAGTAAGCCAGATCTGACCTCTGGGTGGTGAGCTAAAGTGCCTGAATCTGTGTTTTGTACATATTACTGGCCCTGAATTATGAATGAAAAAAAAATGATTGCCAGTCTGCGACCTTAGGATATAGCTGTGAACTCTGACTGTCTCTCTTAATAACTGATGACAAAATAGCTCGAGCAATAAGGCTGTAACAATTTAGACTTTGGTATCCTGCACAATACTGGGGCCTGGACTTATGAATTCTAGCCTTTGGCTGGTGATACTGAACCCTGTCGTGATTCACGGTCTCATATATCAATAACTGTCTTTCAGGCACTAAAGACTTTGCTACAAACTGTCTTTTGTCCGTGCAAGTCTAAATTGATAAAGCTAAAATGGGTAAAACGGGCCAAAACACCGCAGCTGCCCGTTTGGAGAAATTTGCCCGGTCGCAGGCGGGCGGTAGCTCACAGATGAGCACCCCTCAATCAACCCCAACTAAAGAGAACAAAACCCCTCAACAATCCGAGGTTACACTGCAACAAGTGTTAGAGGCAATTAACACATGCGAGTCCCGCCTTCTTGAGCAAATAAATAAGGTCCAGTCGGACATTACCCTGTTAAGAGATGATGCGCAAAAGACTCGTGAAAGAGTCGCTGAGGTAGAAAACCGTGTTGCAGCAGTAGAAGATATTGTGGCTCCATTACAGAAGCAGGTCAAATCGGTGTGCGGGCAGTTGGTGGATATGCGTCAAAAAATGTCAGACCTCGAAGGAAGGCTAAGACGGAATAATATCCGCTTCATCGGCTTTGAGGAGCGTATTGAGGGCAATACCCCTGAGAAATTTCTTGAGGACTGGCTTACCCAGATGTTTGGCAGGAGTGCATTTTCAGCGCAATTTGCTATAGAGCGAGCCCATCGAATCCCTGGGCGTGCACCCCCACCTGGGGGACCGCCGCGGACATTGATAGCTAAATTTCTTAATTTTAGAGACCGGGACTGTGTTCTGAGACTGGCGCGGGAGAAGGCAGATTTCTGCCACAATGGCAGTAGGATCTCAGCCTTCCCTGATTTCCTGTTGGATGTGCAAAGAGACCGTGCAAAATTTAAAACTATTAAAAGTCGCCTAAGAGAGCTGGGAATGCAGTATTCAATGCTGTATCCATCCAAACTCCGTATAGTGGCGGAAGGAAGCACCAAGTTTTTCTTTACCCCTGAAGAGGCGGCTGGCTGGGTGGATAACAACTATCCAGGCAAAAAACAGCTGGCACCCGGCTAGTCGATCTAAGGGTTAAAAAAAAAAAAAGAGAGAAGGTCGGGTTTTGTTTACAGCAATGTTATTTTACCTGCAGTAGTTTTTCTTCCTCAACTGGGGCTTAATCATATATAGTGGAGGGTTGGGGTGTGGATTGTTGTAATTAAAAATACTGATATATAAATTTGTATAAGTATACGGCGGGCCATGGGGGAGGGCGGGGGTGGGCCTCTTTGGTGGTCATTAGTTTATTGCTCCACAAGTGTAATTGGTGGTTTAGGGTAATTTGGGGGGGGGGGATTCGGATAGAAGGTATGCCTAGCTTTGTAGGTAATACAGGGTGGGGGGGAGGGGGGGTGGGGATGGGGTGTCTGTGTTTGTCCGTTTGTTTGTTCAGCAAGTACAGGATAAGGATGCTTAATACTGTTTACAGGTCTGGTGTCGGTCGGTTGGGAATTAAAAATATGCACAACCTATACGCCCGATATCAAACACTGACAAGGACAATTGCAACTATCCGTTCTCCTTTTTTGCATATAGCTACAATATGGTTAAACTATTAACCTGGAATGTTAGAGGGTTAAACTGTAGAATTAAAAGAGCCTTGGTTCTTAAAGAGTGTAAAAATATGAATGCTGATATAATGTGCCTACAGGAGACCCATTTATGTGGGGGCCGTTTGGCTTCTCTAAAAAGGCCATGGATAGGTCATATGTATCACTCACCCTTCTCATCGTCATCTAGAGGAGTTTCAATACTGATTAGGAAATCCCTGGTTTTTGAATTGGGTTCTATGAAGATAGATAGTGGGGGTAGGTTTATATTTCTGCAATGTAAAATTGAACAAATAAATTTCTGTATACTGAGTGTGTACATTTCTCCCCCATTTGCATATGATGTAATTAAACAAGCAGTGGAGTTTGTGGCATCCTATCCCGAAAATTGGGTAATCTGTTTGGGTGATTTTAATAACGTACTCTCTCCTAAGATAGATCGATGGAATGGGGCTGGAAGGAATACAGCTAAGGAAGATAATAGGTTTGCTAACTTTATAAGGGAGATAGGGTGGCAGGATCCATGGAGGATGAGGAATCCTGATCTCCATCAATACTCTTGCTACTCGTCCTCTTATAAAGTTTTTTCCAGAATAGATATGATACTGGTGTCGAGTCAAGTTCTTGATAAGATCACCCAGGTGGAATACAAGACGCGTGGGATTTCCGATCATTCGCCAGTTTTTATGCAGATCAATTTAGAGAACCAGATGGGCTTCCGTTATTGGAAGTTGCAACCATATTGGCTGTCTCAATTGGGGGACCAAGAGGAAATAGAAGGTATGATAGCAGAGTTTTTTCATAAGAATAAGGGGTCAGACGAGAATGCGTATGTCTGGGATGCTTTTAAAGCTTACCTAAGGGGCATCTTTATAAAGAGAATTGCTGCAGTGAAAATTGCTAACCGTAAGAGGGTAAAAGAGCTGGAAATAAGGGCGGTTGAATTAGAGAATAATTTCCTAGCGAGTAAGTTGGAATCAGATAGAGCTGCGTGGCAGTCGGCTCATAAGGAATGGGTAGAGTACCTCCAGGACGTGACCTGTCGCAGGTTGACTGCGAGGTCCCATTCATGGTACCTTAACTCTGATCGCGCTGGGAAATTTCTCTCTTTTTTAATGAAACAGGAACAGCCATCTAACACCATCCCAATGATTAGGCAAGACTCAGATGAAGTTGTATTAGAAACTGCCAAAATAGCGGAAGTGTTTTCTTCACATTTTGAACGGGTGTATAGCTCTAGCTCCAACTGCGATATGGAAGAGATCGGGAGGTACTTGGGGAGGATTAGCATGCCCAAAATTTCGTCTGCAGATAGAGACTCCCTGGAACAGCCTCTGACATTGGAGGAGGTTACATTAGCGATCAACTCTTTCCCTGGGGGTAAAGCGCCCGGGTTGGATGGCCTACCAGTGGAGGTGTATCGGAGTTATATTAATGAATTGGGCCCGAGGCTCTTGAATGTGTTTCTGAGTATGGAGGAGGAGAAGACGAGTGTTCCCATCTCTATGACGGAGGCTACAATAATTGTAATACCAAAGAGTGGAAAGGATCCCACTCGAGTTGACTCTTATAGGCCCATATCATTGATATCCTCTGATGCAAAGATCTACGCAAAAGTACTTGCAAATAGACTGAGGAAGGTAATTGAACAAGTAGTCCATCCCGACCAGACCGGTTTCATGGTAGGGAAATCGACAATGATTAATATACGAAGGGCCTACACTTACCTCCAGTGTGCTGAATGCGGCGGGTCGGACGCATTGCTTGCGTCCTTTGATGCGAGCAAGGCGTTCGACTCGGTCGAATGGAATTTTTTGTGGCAGGTACTTCGGGTACTTGGTTTTGGGGAGCGGTTTATTAATCGGGTGTCGCTGCTATATAGTAAGCCTAAAGCTAGAGTGACTATTAATGGGTTTACCTCTCCCCCCTTCTCCCTCTATAGAGGTACTCGGCAGGGGTGTCCTCTTTCCCCTTTCTTATTCGCCATGGCAGTGGAACCCCTAGCCTGCCAGTTAAGATCAGTGTTGGAGAGAGAGGGGGGGGTAGGGCACCACGGGAGAAATTTAATATCTCTATATGCGGATGACCTATTGGTTGGGCTGGGCACACCATGCGACCTCCATACGGTAATAGAAAATATTCAGGACTTCGGGATCTACTCTGGGCTGCTTATGAACTGGAATAAATCTAACTATATACAAATTGGTAAGCGGGATGAGTTAAGTGTGGGCAGCAACACTCCTTTAAAAAGGGTGGAAAAGTTCCGCTATTTGGGTATTGTTCTCGCCAGTAACTCAGCAGATTTTATTACAGATAACATTGACCCATTTATGATTGAATTAAGGTCTAAATGCCGTAGCTGGTCTAAATTACCGCTGTCTCAAATAGGACGAGTAAATATGGTCAAGATGGTAGTCTTGCCAAAATTTTTGTATATAGCGCAACAGTCTCCCGTGTTTATTAAAGATCTGTATTTTAGGAAGATAAAAAGTATTATTTCTTCCTTTGTCTGGAGGGAAAAGAGACCCAGAGTAAAGCTGGAAATTTTGAGTCGGGACAGAGATAAGGGTGGGCTGGCCCTGCCGGACTTTAAAATCTATTACATTGCGGCCCAGTTGGTTCATTTATGTTCATGGATTAGACCAGAAGAAGTCACAGAAGAGCTGCGAAATCTAATAAATCATGTTAATCCAGCTATCACTCCCCTACAGAGATTGATGATGAGGGGGTTATCTAGAGACCTTCCCCCCTTAATCAGTCAAGCAGTAAAAGTCTGGTGGTGGTCTTGTAGAGTTACTAAATTTGTCGATCTTGATCCCGATACCTCCTTTATGTATTTACACACGTTGAGTCAACTAAGAGAGCAACAGGGCCTGAGGTGGTGGAATGAGTTTGGGATTAGGTCAGTTGGACAATGGTATTTCGGAGGAGGGTTGAAGTCCTTTGGCCAGATGCAGGTGGAATTCAGCCTTCCGAAAGAAGCATTTTATAAATATTTGCAAGTCAGGAGTGCCCTGGTTCAATTTAGAAATGAGGATAGGCGGATATTGGCCGATGCCCCGTGTAAGAAATATATTAAATCATTGGGGACGGGAAAACGTCTTTCTAAGATATATAAATACCTTCATTCCTACTCACAAGACGAGGAACTGGTGGCCCTTCGGTTAAAATGGGAGGAGGATATTCCCCCTCTTGAGGTGTCTAGGTGGAGATTAGCTATCGCTACTCCGAAAGATGCAAATAATTCCATACGGGTACAACAGGTACAGTTTAATATACTGCACCGAACGTACCTGACTCCAGTGCGAACAAAGAAATATTCAAATTCTGGATCGGATAAATGTCCTAAGTGTGGTATAGAAGGTGCGACCTTTATTCATCTGCTATGGAGTTGTAAGAGAGTTAGCCTCTTCTGGGCGGGGATAAGCAAAATTCTTGAACATATAGGTATTCCAAAAACCACTTTGAGTAAAAGTAATTTGATATTGGGGGTGTGGGAAGAAGGGGGACTATCGAGAGATGTTAAACAGCTGCTAAAAAATCTGTCAGCCTTAGCTAAGGTTATTATAGCCCGTCAGTGGTTGTCCTCTATGGGTCCGAAAGTGGCCGACTGGATCAATTTGGTAAACTCCACCACCGAGCATGAGAAATTTGTATACGCATCTCGGGGATCATCTTTAAAGTATCATGGCATATGGGATTATTGGAACCGTTCAATTTATCACAGAGTTCGTAACGAGGTGAAGGGTTATTAAATTAAATTTAATATTAGTATATGGTATATATTACCTTTCAGAAGTGGATAAGGTTGGGTAGGTAGTGGTTGATATATAATATAAACACTTTGCACTAATTTTATTGTTTGTTGATTGGAGAGTATATGTTTACATTGGATATATAATACTAAGTTTTGATAGAGGAAAAACACATAGGAAAGTATTCTTTCTCATTTATGCACTTATTAATATCGTTATATATATAGAGAATTTGCCAAGGGGGGGGGGATGGGGTTCATATTTCCCATATGTTATGAGGGGATGTATAGGGAGTGGTGGCGATGTAGCAAGCTAGGTAGGTTTTTCCCTTTCAGTAATCAAAACAGGAAATGGGGGATAAGTTCATAGGAATAACCAACATGATTTCCTAGACCTGAATATTGTCATTAATGGATAAGTGTATATTCTGACGCAGATGTAATCATTGTACATATTGTACTTGCTGAAGTGTTCTATGTTTGTCTTGTATTGTAAATGTATTGTTCCTTTTTTTATGGTGAAAAATTTAAATAAAGACTCAATTAAAAAAAAAAATTGGGTCCCTTGGCGATGGGCTGCAAGCTTAAATGCATTGATCAATTCATGAACTAAAACCCCATTATTTATTTATTATTTGAATGTTAAGGTGAGTTAGTTTGTTGTAGTGAGTGCTGGGCCCCCTGTGTTTGTATATATATATATATATATATATATATATATATATATATAGAGAGAGAGAGAGAGAGAGAGAGAGAGAGAGAGAGAGAGAGAGAGAGAGGAGAGAGGGGGATAAAGATGAGAGGTTAAAATTAGGGGGAAGGGGAGAATGAGAAACAGAGAGACAGAAGTAGAAAATGGAAAAAAATCACACAACATCTCATCCAGTGTGTACCTTCTTGTTGAAGAAGTGGCTGTGGACTCTGAGCTGCAGCTGGTCTCTCCCAGGTTCCTCCTCCTCCTCCAGTCCTGACTCCCCCACTTCAGCATACAGATGGAGCCTGATTCCCGGCATGGGAGAGAGAGATGCGCGGGCAGGCAGGTGGGCACAATGACGTAGGTGCGGCATGACATCATCGCACTGAGCCGCACGCAGCCCCAGCTGCATTTATGGAGCCCTCAACGTGACCTGGAGGACCGGGTACAGCTGGACGGAGGACTCGGAGAAGCAGCAGCAATCATGTTTGAGTTACTGCTTTGCACCAATGTCACTGACCGCAGCGCATGTAGTGGTGGCGGGGGTGGCTTGTTACTACCCGCAATGCAGTCATCCAGGCCCCATTGCTATTAGGGCCTGGGACTCAAGTACCTGTGGTCCCCCCCCCAATGGCGGCCCTGGGTGCTAGATTGCATCGTATCTAGTACAAAAAGTACGGTGCTGTTGCACATTGTATGCTTTTTGTACTAGATGCTATGCAATCGCACCGTGTATGGGCACCTTAACAATATCGTTATCATTCATATCCTTTAACAAAATTTGCTAATGTGTACACAGCTTTACTATTTTAAAATTCTTTTTGGTATTTTGAATTAAGTAACTAATAAATACCCCATTGCTAAGTAACCTTTTTTTTTTACTCTTCATTTATTAGTGCATTTTTAAATATAGAATTTCTTAAATATATCTTTGAAAAAAAGTTTGTCTTGATATATCATAAAGAATATATTGGGGTTCATCAGTCTTTATTACTACTAAGTACAAATATAACATTTAGCATGCTTCATTATATCACAATTTTACGTGTATTCATCCATTTATATAAAGCACTAGTAGGCACTTTTATATATATACAGGTATATATATATATATATATATATATATATATATACACATACTGTGTATATATATTATATATATATATGCTGTACTGTGTATGTTCTTTCTTCTTTTAAATACAGGTTGTGAACTGTGAAAAGGCCTTTTTAAGTAAAAAAAAATGTTCTAGCACCTTAGAGAGATTTGCTTTGTTATGTGTTTGCATTGGAACCTGTGAAGTTCTTTCTCTAGTTTTCTGTACTGTAACATATCAGCCGGCTGCATCTGCGATTGTTCCAAGTCCTGCATGATGAACAGTAGAACAGGCACATCAAAAAATAACCAAGGTTTTATAGTAATCATGGGACATAGTCTTGGCCTGCAGCAAAACGGAGTGCAGGCACATATTACCTTAAGCAGCAACACACGGTTAAAGACTTCAAGGAGTAGGATGCTTGCCATTTCCATCAGAAAACAAGAGATTTCTTTTCTGTAGACACTTACCTTGGCAAAAAAACATATCTAGTGGATTAGTTGGATTTTAGCAAAAGAAGGACAAGAGATTACTAGACAGCAGCTAAATTAATTCTGCTGTGGGGCATTCTTGTTGGTTTTTTCGACGTATTAGAAGATGATGAATATTGTACCTGTTTTGTGTGTTATGCAGACCTCATTAAAATATCTCTTTCTGACAGTGTTACTGTCTTCTCAGATCACTGCTGTGCAAATGTGTTATACACCCATGTCAAATTTTATTTCCATTGCAGACACACACAAAAAAAGATTTCTGGAAGAGAGTCTTCGAACCTTCAAACCTCAAAATCTTTTTTTTTTTTTAAATAATAAATCAGTTTTCATATGAAAGCTAAATTCCTGTCTAGTTGTCTGCATTCATGTTGGTGTGATATATAAACCCACTGAGAGCGCAATTTGTGCATCAGCGGAAAGGCTGTGCACTCTCCCTCTTACGGCAGTTTGTATCACTTAGTATAGAAGTTTTAGAGATTTTATTTTCTTTTTAACTAGGACTATGACATCCTTACTTAGAATGAGACTTGATGTCTTTCTTATGTCCATTCTAAAGTACTCTCTCTCTCTAACACACTTGACTTAAGGTGGCCATACACACGCAGATTTATCTGCAGATCTGTCTGGTTGCAACAAAAACATGGTTATGGATGAGAGCAAATGACAGTTGACCATTTGCTTGGAAATGCTGGAAAACTGACACACTGTCACTCATCCATAACCATGTTTTTGTTCCATTCAGCCAGATCTGAAGATAAATCTTACTAGTGTATGGGCACCTTTACTCAAGTCTTTAACTCTTTGAGTGCCAACATCTGCGCAACATATCCACTAAAACTGCCAGCGTCGCTCACATTTGTGATATAAGTTCAAATAAAAAAAGTTGTGTAAAAAAAAGATTATATTCCCTGTATAAGGTAAACATTACAGGTCATTATGATGAATACAAATGTTTGGGAATTTTCACACCTATTTTGACAAATTCACTTGGCACTCGAAGGGTGCCAAACTCTAGAACAATGATGTGAAATGTTCACAAGTGTTTGTGCATAAATTATTGCACTTGTAAAACTGCTACACTATAGTTAAAATACAGTTTCCTTCTTATTAGAGTGAATGTTGAAAACATTCTGTTTTTAGTTTGTAATATAAAAACTATGGTATTAATATGTTGTTTGCTATTACATTACACATGGCTTTTCTAGACTAGGGGAATGCTCGAGTGACTTTGCACAATCTGTAATACGTTTAGTGATAACAGAACTGGTGTCTGTAGCTGTGCATTGATCCAAGACACTTCAGTGAACTGAAAACTATATTAGCTCAATGATCTGATTATCTCCTATTTTCAATTGCTGGCACAGATAGTCATTGATTGCTTTCTATGTAGAGTATATATCTTCATCCCCCCAACTATGGCAGATAATGAATGAATACAAATACTAGTGGTAGGCAGGATGTTCATTTACACTGATAGATGACAGGATAAGAGAACTGTTTATTTTGCTATGTGATTCCATTGGGGAAAAAAATAGCACTGAAGTATAAATGAGAAATCTTTGAAAATGTAAAAGTTCTTCAGACCACTAAGATAAAATTATAAACGGGACATGCAGCACTCCAGCCAAAATTCAGTAAGTGAACTTTTAATAAAATTAGCAAAGTTAGCAATGTTTCATACATTTAGGCCCTCATTCTGGTTGACACGCAAAGTAGCCCTCCGCCCTCTTGAATACTGCCCCCTCCCTTGCACGCCAATTTCCCCACACGCATGCAAATGGATGTTCAGCATAAACATCCATTCTCAGCCTTGCATGCGGGGTCACCGAATATCAAATGATTTTGCAAGCACTCGCAGACCAAAAACACCTATCTAGCAATTTGCCGCACCCACTCGCATAAAGCAGTTGCACATGCATATAAAAGTTTATGCGCATGAGCAGTCACTCATGCACCCCCGTAGCCGGTCTGAGTGGCCCTCCCACCCGGCGGATTTGCCGGGAGTCAAGTACAGGGGAATTCTCGCAAGAGGTCGGTAGTTCTCGCGAGATTCCTCTTAATCAACAGCAGCCGGAGACTGTCAGTCCTATTCAGCGGCAGCCACTGGAGGACAATTTGTAAGATAAATTTTTACTTATGGCCCCCAAAGGATTTTTTCCCCATACAAACGGCCCTTGGCACACAAAAGGTTCCCCACCCCTGTTCTACACTATAAGGATGCTCATATACACTGAGTTGCCCATGCCCCAAAAATATCTTAGTATCCATTCTCAGACTATAAAACTGTTTATCGTGTTCATTTAACATATTCTGCAATACCGCACAATTCCAAATAATTTGAGTACACAATAAGCTATAACCAAGTAAAATCAGCTGTCAAATAGGCCCTTAAAAATGTTGATTATAAGGAGATCTTAGTAAATAGCATGCATCTGTGTGAAGACACCATATAAATATTAATAGAGTAACCTGATGGCAGGGAAGCAAACAAAAAGTGTGGTATTATGGTATTATTCATGTAATATTTTTTGTTGTTATACAATAAAACATATTATAAAAATATATATATATATATAATTAGGGCATTTCTTTGAGAATGGTTTACAAAATCTAAGTAAAAACAGTTGTATCCATCACTTATCTATCCTTTGAGATATAATTAATGAAAAGGAAACACAGATGTTGGCTTTTAATAAATGTGCGTTTCTTGGGTTTCTTAATGCTAACACCTTCTTTTAGGTATACCCTGGGGGTTCATTTATGTTCTTTCAATGAAAGGTACGAAGCAACAGCTTTTACATTTTTGCTTGCCTGACTCATGGCAGTATGACTAAATGTCTACATGTCTTCAAGTGTTATTTTCGTTATGTAAATTGACAAACATTTTCAGAGCTATTTTAACATCTTTATCGCCACAGTAATATAGTTATATATGAATAAGTAAGAAAAAAAATCTACTTTTAGGCAGCTGCTCTTAAATAAAGACATGCTTCAGAATTGCTTTCAGTTTGTGCTAAGTTTGTCTTGGCAGTGACAGGACCCAGCGGTGGAGTCGGCATTGGTAAGTGCATACAGCAATGAAGTGCTTACTACACCTTGGCCATCACTAGCGATGTCTTCCAATGGTCCTGCAGGCAAGAATGATGCTGATGATGCGCACGAGCAGGCAGCGCCAGCCATATAGCGGTTACACACTAATCGATGAGCTCCATTTGTTGCTCTCACCTGGATAGAATAAAACATTGTCACGCCAATCCAGTCTTTGAGATCTACAAACAGTCCACTCTCTTCAAATCACCGAGCTGGTGCACAACTGTAGTCATTACTACATTATTACCAGTTATTTCTATAGTGCACAAATATTGCACAGCGCATTACAGAGAACATTCACATTCATATCAGCCCCATTGGAGCTTACAATCTATATTCCCTACTACATGTACACGCAAGCACAGACATTCTAGGGCTAATTTTTTTGGGAGTCAATTAACCTACCAGTATTATTTTGGATTGTGGGACAAAACCAGAGTACCCAGAGGAAACTCAAGCAAGCACATAGAGAATATACAAACTCCGCAGAGTTAGGGCCATGGTCGAACCCATGACCTCAGTGCTGTGAGGCAGTAATGCTAACCATTACACCACCCGTGCTGCCCCAATGAAACATGCTGCATTCATTCTTACTAAAGATACACAGGTTACCTGAAAAACATGAACTGTTGGTACATCTTGAGGAAAGGTTTGGCCACCCCTGGTCTGGTGTTTACCTCTTGATAACTATAAGAATTTTTCCTTCAAGATTTATCTGTATCTTACGCCATCAATTTTGTTCTCTTATGATAAAAGTTTCTCTGCGTGAATGGGGTTCCTCTGAGTATTTTGGTTTCCTCCTACAGTCCAGACCAATGACTCTTCAATCTCCCAGTCATCTCACAAATTGCTGTAGCACCTAAGATTCTATTCAAGGCTGGTTCCAAGTTGAGGAAATAACAAAAGGGAGAGGAGTCTAATTCTCATTCTGGGTTTTTATTAATATTATTATTGTTTTCTAAAAAGTGTGCTATATTCAGTGTGAGTTGGCCCTGTGATGACGTATATACTGTTTTTGAGTGTTAGTTTATTATTGTGACATGTTTTGGCACAAATTTGCCTATTAAGTTACTGCACACAACAAGTAATCATCCACAAAGCATTATTATTGTTATACAAGGCACTGCTGTTCCTCACCCAAACCATGGAGGAAAAATATGTTGCCTACGTGGTTTGTAGAAGTAGTAGTCTCCAAGAGTTGGAGACCAAACGCTGCATAGTACAGGTGGAACGCCAATGGAGTGATCACTGGCTGACACAGTCTAAGCTCTTAGCAAAGTTATGCAGTGAAATCATACTTAACAAAACTATAGAAGCTGCTAGACACAATCACAGATCAGGGACGGCTGCTCACCCCCACCTACCACACTTGCTAGTAAATCCACTACAAGCCAAGTGGCTCCAGCTGTATCTTTGCTTATTCCCTCTGTGGAGGATCAAGACTATACTGGGGTGAGAAATTGTACTGACACTGATTCTCCATTGATATATGTGATCTGTATTCCCCCACCTAATGCACTTTTTGAGGAGAGATACCACCACGGAGATAAAGCATAGCGATGACTATACATAGGCATTTTGTTATACATTTTCTGCTTTCTATACTGACACAAAGGATCGCCAGTTATATATATAATTATGCCCTTTGGTTTCAGGATTCAATTGGAGGCATTTTTGTGGCTCATATTCACACCTATGTTCATGTTTTATATGTAAATGTTTATGCTAATAAAATAAGCAATACTTATTTATGTGAGGTGCTCTCTGTTGTTGCTATTTTCTTTTAGCCTTGAAAATAGTAGATAAATGTTTTTGCTTTGTGAAGCAACGACCAACCTTTATATGTTTATGATCTAATTGTTGAAGCCCTTCTTTGAAAATATACTACAGTGTGGCATGAGCAAGACAATTCTATTAAAGATGAGGTTTAATATAAATGTAAGGATTTGCATTTTGGGCCCAGAAACCAGTGTGCAACGTATAAATTAAATGGGGTAGAGGTAGGGGAATCGTTAATGGAGAAGGACTTATTGACAGCAGACTTAGCTTTATAAGGTATTATCATGTATCAAAAGGGGAATAGAGGCAAAGGAAGACAGTGTAATCTTGCCACTGTATAAATGGTTGGTGCGGCCTCATCTACAATACAGTGTTCAGTTCTGGTCAATATAAAAAAGACATCTTGGAACTTAAAAAAGTTCATAGAAGGGCAACAAAAATGATTAAGGGTTTAGAGTCATTGGGTTATGAGGAAAGGCTAGCGAGGTTAGGTACGTCTATGTTAGAAAATAAGCTTCTAAGAGGAGGTATGGTTAATATATACAAATACATTCAGGTTCAATACAGAGAACTATCAGGTTAACTGTTTACCAAGAGGTCTGTACACAGGACACCCATTCACCACCTAAGGTTTGAGGAGAGGAAGGTTCACACCCAGTGAAAGAAGGGCAGTTAGAGTAAGGGCAGTTAAGATGTTTAATACTCTGCTAGAAAAGATTGTGACTGCAGACTCAATTAAAATGTCGAAGAAAGGTTTAGACAAATTTTTAGCAGAAAAAAGTATCCAGGGCAGAGGCGTAGCTAGGGTGGAGCCGGCGGAGCACCAGCTCCAGGCGCCAACATGTCACCTGGCGCCGGAGCTCTGCCGCCGGCTCCCCCGCCCTGCTCGCCCGTGCCCGGCATCAGTCTGCGCGGCGAGTTAGCTCCCTGCTCTGTCTTCCTTCTCCCTGCTGCCTAAGGTAGAGAGAGATACAGCCGCTGGCAGGCAGGGGGAGCACCTGTCAGGCTGATGTCGAAAGTGAAACTACAGCCTGAGAGGGGAGAGAGACCGAGGAGCACAACAGCAGTGCCGTGGATGGGCTTTCTGAAGTGAGTGGGGGCTGGGGCAGCCAGCACTCGTCTGGCACTCTGTGTACCTGGGCATAATTATTGATCCATACACTGGCAGGTGTGGGGGAGTAAATTTCACTGCATGTCTGCCTAGGCTGTGCTGGAGGGGATCTGTGAATATGTGACACATGCCTGCTTATGGGTGTGTGTGTGGGGGGGGGGTCTGTGACTGTTACTGCTACTGCATGTCTGCATTAGACTCACTGTTATAAGTCAGATCCCCTTCCAGTTCAACCCCCCCCCCCCATAAGCAGACATGTCACATATTCAGATCCCCCAAACCCCCCTCAGATTCTGAATATGTCTAATATGTCTGCCTAGGGGGATGGGGGGGGTCCCACCTACTACAAATTGGGGGGGTCCCACCTACTACAAATTGGGGGGGGGGGCGCGAAACATGCTCTTGCTCCGGGCACCGTGGAACCTAGCTACACCACTGATCCAGGGATATAACCATTAATTATAATGTGTAATAGTGTACCTAGAGAGTAATAGGACAGACATTTTGGGGCATCAGGGATTCTACATTAACCCCTTCAGTGGTAAGCATGAGAATTTTCTGGGATATGCCTCAGTGCCCAGACTGGCAAGCCCGAAAAATTCTCAGGATCCTCTTTCCCTCCCCTCCCGTGTCCCCCTCCCGTGTCCCCCCCCCCCTCCCCGGCTGTGTTACAGTCTATGACGTGTGACGACATCACGCCGGCTGCCGGGGGCAGGGCTGGGCAGAGGCTGACATATTGTTCACTGCCTGGACCCTGGACACAGCGTGGTGTTTTTTTTTTAGGTAGTGCTCCCCCTAAAAAACTCGCCCAATAGGGTGCGCTACCTTAAAAAAAACACACTAAAGGGGTTAAAACAGATAGCTAGTAACTTAATTTGGGTCTATTTTACAAGTCTTGAACAGCTTTTATATATATATATATATATATATATATATATATATATATATATATATATAGTCCAGTAATCCGGCACTCTAATGGTTTAAACGAAATGAAGTTAAATGCTCCGGTGCCTTCCTTGAACCATGGGTGTCCAATGTAACTTCAACAAACGAGGCGGCACTCATCAGGCTTGATATGCAAAAAGAAACTTGGTTTCTTTTTGCATATCAAGCCTGATGAGTGCCGCCTTGTTTGTTGAAGTTATATATATATATATATATATATATATATATATATATATATATATATATATATAAGCTGTTCACTGTAGGATATCCAATATTAATTGAACCGGATGGACTAATGACTTTTGTCAACCTCATCAACTATGTGAGTATGTTACTATGTATTTAATTTGAAATGCTTTATTGTACACAAAGGAGCAACAATCTATTTATTATATAATCTATTCTTTTTTTCTGTTATTTCACTATGTAGCAGTGATTGCAGACCATTCCATGTCTTATACAGGCATGTCCAGGTATTTGTTCTCCTGCTTTAAAGGGACACATGCCTTTATATTTCAAGGCTTGTACTAACTTCAACATCAATTATAGTTTTTTTTATAACCTAGGATTGATAGTACTAAATTCAAGGGGATTTTTTCTGAGACATTGCCATAAAATTGGTTATGAGAAAGTGGTGTGAATAATGGCTATATTCTGTTGTATAACATTGTTAGAGGCAATAATGCTGGGATAAAGCTACAGCAACATGTACACAGAAGGACAAGCCCGGACATTGTATAGCTAGTCCACACAAGCGGAATCTAAAGCACAACGTAAAGTGAAATCATCTAGGATTTATAAAAAGCAGTGTAAAATACTACAGAAACAAAGAATTTTAGGAAGAAATAATGAAAATTAAGAAGACTCTTAACATTCGCAGTTCTTTACATACTGTAAGTACAAGTTTCCAGGATGTAATCATAATATACTACTAAACATTGAATATTGAAACTGGAATAAGTGGATAATTTGATATATACCACCACCACTGGCTAGGACAATGTAGAACCTGGTTGGGCTCTCAAATGCTAGTTTCAAAACTAAGACTTGTATCTAACATATTGGGGCTTATTCTTTTGATCATCACAAATAAGCAGCTCTATGCAAAGCTCTTTTCTGGTCTATATCTTTGCATCTAAATGTGCAATGATGGAGATACCCATGTTATGCGTTGCAGTTTTTCCATCTGAGTATGGCCACGATGTGAGCTTCTGTGTGTCTCGTATACAAATGCTTTCAATGACACTCCCATAACACACACATAAGACGGACTATCAAGCCACCTACATGCTACTGCCCAGGAATACCCATACATAATTTCAAAAGTATCAGCCATCATGTATTTATATATATATAGTAACAGGGTCGGTGGAACAGGTACCATCCATAGGCGAATCTAGAAATAGGGTAATGGGTGGTCCCAGATTTAATTACAATATGAATCTGTGCATGGTAAAGTCGCGCATGCTCCAAAAAGTAGCGTGGCTTAGAGGGGTGGCACTCCTGGAAGATACTTCCCCATTTTTTTTTTGCCGCTGTGAGGGAATGCCCAGGGCTCTGTGAGCTGCAGGCCATGCCCAGAGATGAATTTATATATGCTTATGCCCAGGGCCACCAATAGGGGGGTACAGCTGTCCTAGGCCCCGGCCTCTGGAAGGGCCCGTGCACCTCATTTTTCCCACCACAACACCCCACCCCCGACTACCTCCGCTGCACTCAGTGCGCTGAACAAAGCAGGTCCCGGAGTGCATATTATTCAACACAGGACAACGGCGGCATAGTAAAATGCTGCACCGGCTTTTGAGACAATCAGAGCTCGCGTAACAGCAGCCAATCAGAGCAGCTGCTGGTACGCGAGCTATGATTGGCTCACCAGCTGGTGCTGCATTTTAATTGGCCGCCGGCATCCTGAGTTGAAGAAGCTTGCACTCCGGGACCTCTGGGCTGCAGCTCAGCGGAAGAGGCAATGGGGGAGCAGGAGCCTGGTTTACAGTAAATCAAGTGAGGTGGCGGGGGGCAGACTGAAAATGAGTCCCGGGCCCCAAAATGCCTGATGGCAGCCGTGCGTATGCCCCCGTTTTCATTGCACCTGTGTGATCCCTCTGCACCTCTCGATCCCCCTGTACCTCTCCATCCCCCTGTCCCCCCTGAACCTCTGTAGCCAATGCACCTTTCCTTCCCCCTTTCACCTCTCTGTTAAACCATCTCCCCAGATTGTTCCCCTGTTGGGCAGTGCAGTGTGTGTCAGGCAGCAGGCTTGCATCGGGCAGGCAGACTCCTGACAGATGGTTGAGCAAGGGATGGGAAGGCAGTATATCTACCACGGCTGGGTCTTTTTAACTGCAACCTGTGCACCAGCTACTTATGGCGCATATTGAAGAGCTTCCTTCCATGCTGGCTTTGTGACACAGGTGTCTGTGATGGCTGTAACTGGACCCGGCGCACAGGGCCGGCGCCACCACTAAACAGCCTTAGGCATTTGCCTAGGGCGCCGGCCACTGGAGGGCGGCAGTTTGGAGCTGGTCGCCCCCACCCCCCCTGGATGGAGGTGAGCGGTGCTGGTTGCGGCCACAGCTCCCCCCACCCCCTGGAGCAAATCGGGGCCGCTGCATCACCCACGCTGCACCACCCGGCAAGCCCCCCCCTGGAACGTCATAGCTACCAATGCCGCATCACATCACCCAGCAAGGCCCCACCCCCCTGTGGAATGTTGCCACATCGCAAAGCACTAAAACACTACACCCCACCCCACCCCACCCCCCCCCCCCCCACATGGAGCAACACAGCGGGAGAGCGCCGGGACAATCCCCCCCCCGTGGAGTGGGTGAGCCCCCCCTCCCCCTGCCTGGGGCACACGGGTGCCTTGCATATTAAATAAGCGGTTCCTCGCCCCGTGCATATCTAATGAGACCCGCTCATTCAAAATGCACTGCGCTGGGTCCCCGCTCATTAGAAACGCATGGGGTCTAATGCACCCCCGGACCACCCCTTACAGTCGCCTATGGTACCATCTCCTGGGGTAGATAGTAGAGTGCAGCAGTTGAGAGATCACGCAAGTCTATTGGTTTGATGCAACTGCCTCAATCAGTTTTATTGTGCAGCAAATCAGAAATCAGAGTAAAATACTTTGAATGTGAGAATTGGCAAGACAACTGCATTGGAAATTGTTTGAGGGCAGCAGTTGTTTTAGTGCACACAGAGGGCCTTATTCTGATCTGAGCTAAGTACAAATTTGTTCTTAAAATGGGCAAAACCATGTGCACTGCAGGTGGGGCAGATGTAACATGTATAGAGAGAGTTAGGTTTGTGTGAGTTATTTTGTTTCTGTGCAGGGTAAATACTGGCTGCATTATTTTTACACTGCAATTTAGATTTCAGTTTCAGCACACCCCACCTAAATTTAATTCTCTTTGCACAGGTTACATCTGCTCCACCTGCAGTGCACATGGTTTTGCCCATTTTAAGAACAAATTTGTACTGAGCTCAGATCAGAATAAGGCCCAGAGTGACCAGCAGCAAAAATTTTGGTCTAAAAGCCAATGGCTACTGGATTCCTCAGAATAATGGAGAGTGAATATATATTGTGAAACAATTTATGGATAATGTGAAACAGGGACCAATTAAGATGGCCTATCAATGAACTCATTACATACTGTACATTTGCTTTGGAATCAGAATTTGGACAGTACATGATTGGACACAGGTCCTAAGGTCTGATGAACAATGTTTTTAATTACACCATAAAGATGGTAGGGCGAAGATATGGAGACAACAGAACCAAAGCATCCTGCTTTCAAAAGGTGGCCAGACAAAGTTTTAACCCGCAGACATACTATATGAATCGCATGTAAAAAAACACAAAACCTAGATAAATGATAAATGTTTTACTTCGCTTTGAGTAAAAAATATACTTATAGTAGCCAAGAGTATCAAAAGTAGAGAAAAGACCATCTCCATTTTCAGATACATATCACTGATGACCACCTGTTTCATGTAATCTGGGCATATACACACACAAGATGTCAATATAAGACGTTTAATAAACAAATTGATCATCTTCCCTATATGCCATTTTTATTTCGTTATAGCTAAATTTGTCTAATTATTACGAATGGCACAATGAGAAAGTCTGCGCTTAGCTATATTTAAATATCGCCGGGGAACGGTTAATCTGATGCCAGGGATTTAAGAGTCGATTTCCATTAATTTTGTGCTCCTCACTATGAATATGCCATTATTATTTTTCAATTGGCTCTTATTTTTTAGCTATTCTTATGTTTTTAATATTTATGAAAATGTAAAAGATATTTATTATTATTCTAATTGAATTTGATTCCTTAATTGTTATAAAAAGACACAGGATAACTACATACATAAGTTTTAGGAAGCTATGAGAACCTGGAGCAAATTCAGATGTAGCACAGGTTGAACACAAAAAACCTGCGACGATCTTCAATCCTTGGCAAGAATTTTTTTTTTTTTTCCGTTCCCCAGTGTATTATATCTAATAAACCCATTATGAACTAATGTAAGCCAGTGTCTGAGGCAGGACAGTAGACATGGTGTTTGAAGTTGTTTATCTTATCAGAAAAGGCATACAGTACAGTACACACAGGTGTAAAAAGGTGTATAGAGACAACGGGGGAAATCTACTAAGATGTACTAAGATGAAGTATTTCACTTCACATGTAATGTTGCTATGGGCAACCAATCAGATTTTGTCTACTATCTTCTAGAGGGTGCTAAATAAATAAGAAGTAGATTCTGATTGGTTGCCCATAGCAACATCACATGTGAAGTAGAATACACATCTTAGTAAATTTCCCCCAAAGAGTCATGACTGCCATTTGCAAAACATAGAAAAGCTAAAAAAAACTAATATAATCATAATAATAATAATAATAATAATAATAATAATAACATAGTAATAGTAATAACAATAGTAGTAGTAGTAGTAGTACTGTAGTAGTAGTAGTAGTAGTAGTAGTAGTAGTAGTATTAGTAGTAGAAGCAGTAGTATTAGAGATGTGCGGCGGCCACTTTTTCGGGTTTTGGTTTTGGATCTGGATCTCCCTTCGTGTTTTGGATCTGGATTGGTTTTGACAAAACCACCCTTGCGGGTTTTGGTTTTGGTTTTGGATCTGGATTTTTTTTTAAATGCTAAAAATAACAGAATTTGGGCCTGTTTTTGCCCCTAAAGTATTATTGACCTCAACAACATTAGTTTCCACTCATTTTTAGTCAATTTTGATCACTTCACAGCTCACAAATTTGTTTTCATTGACTGTAGTTGGGCCAAAAGGTTATACCGAGGTAGCTGGATGACTAAGCTAAGAGATAGCAGTGGGCATCACATACATGTGGACCTTACACTTCCAACCTGGCACATCTTGGAAGCAGAGCGGCACTGCAGGGGCAGACAGGGTGGCAGTTTAATAAACTACCCCAAAAAAAGAGAAATGCTCCAAAGAGCAAAAAATACAAAGAGGTGCAAGATGAAATTGTCCTTGGGCCCTCCCAGACACTCTTATGTTTTTTTATGGACCATTGGAAAATGACATTTCTGCTTTGATTTTACATGGCCTCTAGGCCTTTGACCATCGGCCTTGTCATCATGAGTCTGACTGGTGGTAGCAGCTTCAGCACTTCTATCAGGTTGCTGATCTCCCACTATTTCCTCCTCCATCATCCTCCAAAAATTTGTTTTTATTTTATTACTTTTATTTATTTTTCTTATTTTTACACTGGACACAGCCTGTCACACTGGACACTGTCCCTGGACACTGGACACTGCCCTTGGTCACTGCCCCTGGA
Organism: Crinia signifera; assembly: GCF_055691185.1. NCBI lineage: Eukaryota > Metazoa > Chordata > Amphibia > Anura > Myobatrachidae > Crinia > Crinia signifera. Next base: position 262,055,446 of record NC_139218.1, read on the forward strand.
CACTGGACACTGCCCCTGGACACAGCCCGTTACACTGTACACTGGATATAGGCCGTCACACTGGACACTGGAAACAGCCCGTTACACTGGACACTGGATATAGCTTGTCACACTGGACACTGGACACAGCCCGTTACACTGGACACTGGATACAGCCCGTCACCCTGGACACAGTCCCTGGACAATGGACACAGCCTCTGGACACAGCCTTCACACTTGACAGTCTGCCTCTGGACACAGGCCGTCACCCTGGACACAGCCCCTGGACAATGGACACAGCCCCTGGACAATGGACGGGTGCCGGACGGGGTCCCGACAGTCGGGATCCCGACAGTCATTAACCCTACGTCGGAATCCCGACTGTTAAAATACCGACGGCCGGGTTCCCAACGGCCGTTGGCTAATTTTCCTTGTGGGGGTCCACAACCCCCATAGAGGGAGAATATAATAGGTGGCGAGTGTAGCTCGCCACCGTGCCTGCAGCGTGGCGAGCGCAGCAAGCCTGCAAGGGGCTTTATTGCGCTGGCCACGCTGTCTGACACCGGCCAGTCAGGATCCCGACGTCAGGATAATGACTGTCGGTGAAACATACCACACCCCAATGGACACAGCCCCTGGACAATGGACACAGCCCCTGGACAATGGACGCAGCCCCTGTACACTGGACACAGCCCCTGTACACAACCCCTGTACACAGCCCCTGTGCACAGCCCCTGTACACTGGACACAGCCCCTGTACACTGGACACAACCCCTGGACACAGCCCCTGGACAATGGACACAGCCCCTGTACACTGGACACAACCCCTGTACACAGCCCCTGTACACTGGACACAGCCCCTGACACACTGGACACAGCCCCTTGTATAATGGACACTGCAGGTTGCAGCCCCTGTACACTGAGTGTACAGTCAGCAGCACTGCAGCCCCTGCGTGCACTGCAGACCCTAATTGAGTGTGAGCACTGCAGTACCTAGTTACAACAAAAAAATCAATCAAATTCAACACAGGGCATGGAGCACAGAGCACAGAGCACAGATCTCCCACCCACCCTCTTCCCTCTCCTATAATGGAGTGAAGATGGCGGGGCACGCGTGTGTCTTATATAACATCCCGATCCCGCGAGAATCCGACAGCGCGATGATGACATTTTGCCTCGTTTTCTGTCCGGAATTCTCCCGAGTCGGCTCGGATCCCGACTCAGATCGCGATGTTCTGATCTGTCCGATCCCGGAGATACGGACCCGCTCGTCTCTAATTAGTAGTAGTGTATAACAGCTTTTCAATGATATAGAATTCAAATTTTCAATTTGGTAAACTGTAATAATTCAAAATATAACAGACAGTGCTGTCAAAAATGATAGTTCAGTCTTCAAGCCCATACACACTGGCCGATTTTGAGCTGAAAGCAGCTCAGCTTTGCCATTTGAGCCGCTTTCAGCTACAAAGCCGTCCAGTGTGAGTGGTGCACGCTGAGAAAAGTTTTATTGTTCCTCAGTGAGAAAAACAAAATAGCAATCTAGCAAATATGATACCTTTTAATGGCTAACAAAAATAAATGTTGTTAAAATGCAAGCTTTCGAGACTTCTTAGGTCTCTTCCTCAGGCATGGTATAACAAGGTGTGTGAAGAACCACATATATATACACAGCAGTGTAGGAACAAGATGTGATAGATGGACATTCTTAAGATCAAAACAAAACAAAATAACAGAATGAGCTTGTAAATTGAGTGCACGCTGATGAACACTCCAGCATCATCCCTGGCCACCACCACTCATCTGTTGGTATTACCCGCATATGAGTGACAGGGTGGACGGCTTTACATACAGTATGGAAAGTCGTCCTCCCCCCCGGGAAAATAATTGGACATGCGAAAGATGCTCAGTGTGTATGCACTGAAAGATTTTCCCCATCATCACTTTGCATACACGCTGGGCAAAAATACCCAGTGTGTATCACCTTTACACAGTTTGTAACTGTTTAAATATAATTATATAATAATGTAATGTTTTTTATTATTATTATTATTAATATTATTATTATTAATAATAATATATGTATGTTTACAAAGGAAATCCCAGGGGCAAACGCAGGATTTTCAGAAGGGGGTTTCCAGAGGGGCGGAGCAAAGCCGGGTCAGTTAAAGTATTATAGATAGACCAAATGTATATAAATAATAATAAATATATATAGTGGAGTGGGCTTATTATTCATAATTTTCTGGTGAGAGGATAGCTTGCTTGACTGCAGATATCTCCAGTTCCCGAAAATAGATTTCTTCGATTTTAATGGAATTAAAAACTAGAGAATCCCACCTACCAAATGGTATTGGGAGTAGGGGGATCAGAGTTAAGGAGACAGAGCAATCTGCAAACGAGTATATAAAACTACAAACCAGGTGTGTGGAGCTGGAGCAGTAACCAGCTGCTGGAATGCTGATATCTCTGGTTCTGGGAACAGTAGAGACAAGCTACTAGTGTTGATCAAAGAGGGAGTGTCCCAGATTTTGGAATATACCCTTAGAAAAACTCTAAGTCAGACAAAACCTGAAATATCTGACTGGGAAAAGCAATTAACAGGATTGGATGGGGACCACTGCTTTGAAGTCAGATATCTCCGGTTCCCAAGGGACGATTTTTAAAATTCTTGTACCCTTGGAAAGAGGGGACCCTCAGCTTTCAGGCTTTAAGGCCCTTAGACTCCTGGGGGGGTTTCTGGGTACTCAGATCCCCCCCTGCGTGCGCTACTGAATCCTACTCACAGAAAAGCAAAAAATCCATACTGCAAAATAGAAAAACATTTTAAAGGTCATTAACAATGATAAACGCTCAGAAACCGTGAAAAAAAAAAAACTCCTCTAGCTTCGGGGGTAAGTGGATAGCCCCAGGGATCATTTAGCCTGCGGTAATCTAACCATAGACTTAATTTGTTGCTGTTTTTAGAACAGGTGATCATTTTCACTATCGTTCTTCAGGGTGGGGGCTTAGGGGACTGCATTTCTTTTAAACTAATTAGATTACATACATTAACATCAATGCATATCATACATGCCCATGCAGGTAATAAAGTTGTTGTTGTTATTAATAATAATAATAATAATAATAATAACAACTTCAGCATTATGAGGCTAGAAGTTTTTTTTTTTCTTCCTCTGGGTTTATGACAATTTACATTTGCCAAGCCATTGCCCAGTAATATCTATTTTGTATTCATAGAAAGAAGTGGCAGAACAATAATGAATATAATTGCATGTGATTCTTGTGTTTACAAGACTACAAAAGTGCCACTAGGCAGTATTTATAGATAATATTGCTTATTAATCACACTGTTTAAATTGTAAAATGTATTACTTTATACCTCAGTTCACTAACTAATGCTTTTAAAGACCTTTATTGAAGCAATTTAACAGTAACACTTATTTTCTGCACTAAAATCATTTAAGTCATTTACATGGAGTAGATAAAAGAATGTAATGCATACATCTCATACTGATCTGTTCTTCACTGATAATTCCAAGCTAGAGTATAAATGTGACCACTGCACTGAGCTGTATTTTATCCAAGCAAGGATGTGATTAATGGGACTAAAAACTGTCATACTAGAACAGTAAAAATAGTTTTCCTATAAACGGTAAGACTCTTTCTCTGACAAGTCTGGGTATACTAAAGAGGCTATATCCTCAATTTGTGTGTGTGTGTGTGTGTGTGTGTGTGTTGTGGTGTTTGAGGGGCATAGATTGAGCGGAATGTGTGTGGTGGGGAATCATTTAGCATTGTAGTCACATTTGGGAGTCAAAATATATAAGAAGGTCCATGCCCAGGAGCAGTTTAAGGGCCAAATGTACTAAGCATGAAAAGTGATTAAATGGAAAGTGATGACCCACCAACCAATCAGCTCCTACCTGTCATGTCACAGGCTGTGTTTGAAAAATGACAGGTTGGAGCTGATTGGTTGGTGGTCTATCACTCTCCATTTTATCACTTTTCAAGGCTTAGTACATCTCACCCTAAGAGAGGAGAGGGCCCATGCTCCTGCCAGAGCATGTACCAAGGAGACTCTGGCACTGCGATAGAGACTACTGAGCATGAGCAGATCTTTGGTAAAAAAAAGCACTGGCACCATTTTCCGAATGACTAACCCCCTACTGTCTTTAGCCCTCATAGGGACCCTTATCTTTAAATGATGAAACCAGACTTGTATTGTCAGGTTAAAACATCCAAATGTATTTAAATTATGTATTATTTACTGAGAATGTACTGTATGGTGGCAAAGAAAGAATGGTCAATAACTATAGTGTCACAACAGGCCAGACTATTTACCAAAATTGGGATTATGATGGAAGGCTTAAAATGACAGCCCATCATTCTATGAAATGGATGACTTATGCCATCCCATCTCCACACATAAAAATTAGATTTATCGAAATCACCTTCCAGTTACATCAATCACAGGCCCTCCTGCACAAATGGTGTCACTGAATTAAAAGGAAGATCTCTTTGTAATCTACTGCAGCAAGGTAGCCACTGACAGCCATTCAAGCAGACAATGAAAGTGAGGGGGAAGGTGTGAGGGATTTCCATAAAAATGAGAGTAATTGGCTAGTGACGCTAGTTTATTAACAGCAAAAACTCTTTACCCAGAAATCTAAGCTACCTAATAGGTTGAAACTAAACTAACATTAACAGAATACAGCCTATCACGGTCAAGGGGTTTAGTTCTTCTATGAAATGCCATTTGCTATTATTCTCTACTGCGTACGCACAGATCTACAGCTAAAATGGCACAGGTGCTATCATTTTTCTACTGCGCATGCACAGATCTCCAGGTGATGCCAGAGGCTATAAGGTCATGCTGAAAAGCTTTGCAGTTGCCCCAATCTTGATAAACTAAGCTAGGCTTTACAAATAAACCACAAAGTTGGGCCCACTCCATACTTTTCTGAAAACACCACACATGCCAAATGTTGCTGTGTATACCTTTGCATTGCAGTAGATAGAATTAAGCAGATCAATGATCATATATATATGTTAAAGCTTGTTTGAAAAAAGCCCAATAAAGGGCTGAAACGTTGGCTGGAAATTCATTTTTTTTTTTACCTAAGTCCAGAGTGCCGCAGCTATCTGCATATATATGTATATATATATATATATATATATATATATATATATATATATATATATATATATATATATATATATATATATATATATAGATACAAAAGTACCAACACACTCGCCATTCCTAGGAATGGGGTGCAAACAGCACCCACATCCCAGGGTGGGGTGCGGTGGCCTGTGACCACACACTCTAGTAAATACAAACACAGGGAGCCCAGCACTCACTACAACAAACTGACTCACCTTAACATTCAAATAATCAATAAATAAATAATGGGGTTTTAGTTCATGAATTGATCAATGCATTTAAGCTTGCAGCCCATCGCCAAGGGACCCCATTTCACTGCAAGTCCTACACTAACAACTGTTTTTCTTGAGAACCTGGCACCTGCTTACACATCATAGCTAAAATGAACATGTGTTTTTTTTCCTGGGTTAATGCTCAGCTGCCAAGTAACTGATGGCTTTTATAAGGTGAGACAATCCCAAACACAGCACCTGAATTAGTATTAAAGGGGCAGCTGTCACAGGTTTCAGGTAAATGAGCTTATCTAGGGTGCATGAGAAAGCTATGATCACAGTAACAGAGGTTAATTAAAAATCAACCCTAATATATAGATACAAAAGTACCAACACACTCGCCATTCCTAGGAATGGGGTGCAAACAGCACCCACATCCCAGGGTGGGGTGCGGTGGCCTGTGACCACACACTCTAGTAAATACAAACACAGGGAGCCCAGCACTCACTACAACAAACTGACTCACCTTAACATTCAAATAATCAATAAATAAATAAATAATGGGGTTTTAGTTCATGAATTGATCAATGCATTTAAGCTTGCAGCCCATCGCCAAGGGACCCCATTTCACTGCAAGTCCTACACTAACAACTGTTTTTCTTGAGAACCTGGCACCTGCTTACACATCATAGCTAAAATGAACATGTGTTTTTTTTCCTGGGTTAATGCTCAGCTGCCAAGTAACTGATGGCTTTTATAAGGTGAGACAATCCCAAACACAGCACCTGAATTAGTATTAAAGGGGCAGCTGTCACAGGTTTCAGGTAAATGAGCTTATCTAGGGTGCATGAGAAAGCTATGATCACAGTAACAGAGGTTAATTAAAAATCAACCCTAATATATAGATACAAAAGTACCAACACACTCGCCATTCCTAGGAATGGGGTGCAAACAGCACCCACATCCCAGGGTGGGGTGCGGTGGCCTGTGACCACACACTCTAGTAAATACAAACACAGGGAGCCCAGCACTCACTACAACAAACTGACTCACCTTAACATTCAAATAATCAATAAATAAATAATGGGGTTTTAGTTCATGAATTGATCAATGCATTTAAGCTTGCAGCCCATCGCCAAGGGACCCCATTTCACTGCAAGTCCTACACTAACAACTGTTTTTCTTGAGATCCTGGCACCTGCTTACACATCATAGCTAAAATGAACATGTGTTTTTTTTCCTGGGTTAATGCTCAGCTGCCAAGTAACTGATGGCTTTTATAAGGTGAGACAATCCCAAACACAGCACCTGAATTAGTATTAAAGGGGCAGCTGTCACAGGTTTCAGGTAAATGAGCTTATCTAGGGTGCATGAGAAAGCTATGATCACAGTAACAGAGGTTAATTAAAAATCAACCCTAATATATAGATACAAAAGTACCAACACACTCGCCATTCCTAGGAATGGGGTGCAAACAGCACCCACATCCCAGGGTGGGGTTTGGGATTGTCTCACCTTATAAAAGCCATCAGTTACTTGGCAGCTGAGCATTAACCCAGGAAAAAAAACACATGTTCATTTTAGCTATGATGTGTAAGCAGGTGCCAGGTTCTCAAGAAAAACAGTTGTTAGTGTAGGACTTGCAGTGAAATGGGGTCCCTTGGCGATGGGCTGCAAGCTTAAATGCATTGATCAATTCATGAACTAAAACCCCATTATTTATTTATTGATTATTTGAATGTTAAGGTGAGTCAGTTTGTTGTAGTGAGTGCTGGGCTCCCTGTGTTTGTATTTACTAGAGTGTGTGGTCACAGGCCACCGCACCCCACCCTGGGATGTGGGTGCTGTTTGCACCCCATTCCTAGGAATGGCGAGTGTGTTGGTACTTTTGTATCTATATATTAGGGTTGATTTTTAATTAACCTCTGTTACTGTGATCATAGCTTTCTCATGCACCCTAGATAAGCTCATTTACCTGAAACCTGTGACAGCTGCCCCTTTAATACTAATTCAGGTGCTGTGTTTGGGATTGTCTCACCTTATAAAAGCCATCAGTTACTTGGCAGCTGAGCATTAACCCAGGAAAAAAAACACATGTTCATTTTAGCTATGATGTGTAAGCAGGTGCCAGGTTCTCAAGAAAAACAGTTGTTAGTGTAGGACTTGCAGTGAAATGGGGTCCCTTGGCGATGGGCTGCAAGCTTAAATGCATTGATCAATTCATGAACTAAAACCCCATTATTTATTTATTGATTATTTGAATGTTAAGGTGAGTCAGTTTGTTGTAGTGAGTGCTGGGCTCCCTGTGTTTGTATTTACTAGAGTGTGTGGTCACAGGCCACCGCACCCCACCCTGGGATGTGGGTGCTGTTTGCACCCCATTCCTAGGAATGGCGAGTGTGTTGGTACTTTTGTATCTATATATTAGGGTTGATTTTTAATTAACCTCTGTTACTGTGATCATAGCTTTCTCATGCACCCTAGATAAGCTCATTTACCTGAAACCTGTGACAGCTGCCCCTTTAATACTAATTCAGGTGCTGTGTTTGGGATTGTCTCACCTTATAAAAGCCATCAGTTACTTGGCAGCTGAGCATTAACCCAGGAAAAAAAACACATGTTCATTTTAGCTATGATGTGTAAGCAGGTGCCAGGTTCTCAAGAAAAACAGTTGTTAGTGTAGGACTTGCAGTGAAATGGGGTCCCTTGGCGATGGGCTGCAAGCTTAAATGCATTGATCAATTCATGAACTAAAACCCCATTATTTATTTATTGATTATTTGAATGTTAAGGTGAGTCAGTTTGTTGTAGTGAGTGCTGGGCTCCCTGTGTTTATATATATATATATATATATATATAACCCAGGACAAACGAGGCGGCACTCGAAGACTTGTGAGAAAATCAAATGCGTGTATTCAAAGACATCTACGTTTCGGGATTAGGTTTCCCCTTCATCAGGATGATCCTGATGAAGGGGAAACCTATCCCCGAAACGTAGATGTCTTTGAATACACGCATTTGATTTTCTCACAAGTCTTCGAGTGCCGCCTCGTTTGTCCTGGGTTATATTCTGTGCTGGTTAGCACATCTAGGAAGGCACCGGAGCAAGCCATCCCCCTTGGGGACGTTGGAGTGCCGGAGCATCATCGCATTCTATATATATATATATATATATTTGGATGGCGACTTGGCACTCCCGTTAAAGAAGTCTCCGTTCCTGGGTGCCTTTGCAGAAATGGTATATGTAACCTTTTATGCTGTCTAACAAAAAGGTTAGATATATAACAAGCGCTTTTAGAACCCCAGAGACCATCAACCTCTGTATAGAACTTGCACAAGTAAAAAATTGGGAGTAACCAGGAGAGCAGGTGGTGTAATTAATGAGCAATTGAAACCACACTTCCTTCATATTTCTCTCTCGAGTTCACATAGCAGTTTATTTTAAGCAGCAATGAAGTCAATCTTAGGCAGTATACAGTATCTGAGTATTCACACTTACTTCAATATTCATACACGCGTGCCTCAAAAGGTATCTTTAAAGCCCCTCAATACAAACGGTCATTCCGTGGTATCAAAATAAAACTTACTTCTTTGTTCAATCACGAGTTCCCTTAGTGGTTTCTTTAAACACATGCCCGAAGGAAGCAAAAGGGTATTTATTAAAAATCCACACACAAGCAATAAAAAGGGAAAAAACGTCCTTCAATGCAAGAAGAATTCAGCCGGATGGAACAAGGCAGTCCACACCACCGTACGCGCTGCAGACACGGGAAGGTTGGCAGAACGGCTTTAGGCTTCCTTCAGAAGGACGCAGATGGGTAGCGCTGACTTCAATCTGTCGGCGTCCACAGGAGCAATGGAAACATCAACGCATTTCGGATTATATCCTTTATCAAGATGTGCTGCTCTCACTTCAATGTGTGACTTAATAGTTCAGTGTTCCGATCATGTGACTGGATGAGACCAATCACAATATAGTACCTGTACCCGGCTCATTAGAACTCATGTGAGTGCAATATACTAATAAAAATATCCTGTGATAAACCATTAAAAACCTTAAACACGTAGTTCAAACAAATATACATAATAAATAATGTCTTCATAATTCGTTTATTTTAAAACATACATAATAAAAAACGTAGGTTTAAAAAACATAGGTCTAAAAATTATATTAAAAGATGTAATACATCAATACATCTAGAATTGATTGTATATATCCCGTGTTGAGGCGGGTAAAAAGGGGAAAAAAGAAACAGATAAAACAAAATTAGTACAATGATGTAATCAACCTATTAGGGATGTAAAACTTCACAGACATTAGATGAACCATTTATATTCAAAATCTACATTCAGTCCCTGCAGCGCCAAAGTTCTTAACGCAAAAATGGTTTTCATCTCAAGTTTGGCTAGATCTTGATCTGTATTTTTAGTGCGCCAATTCTTTTTGCAAATCTTAATGCCACAGAAACTTTTTAGATATTTAATATCACATGAATGCTTGTTCTTAAAATGCGATGACACATTGGCCAGTATTCAATGCCTCAGATTCGCCGGTTTTTTTCAGTGAATCTGGCAATTCGCTGGGTTAACGGCGAATTTTCTGTCACAAAAAACAATTCGCCATATTCAATGGAGGCAATTCGCCACAAATGAACAGCGAATGTCTACGATTCGCCGTAAATGATTCTCCACAATTCGCCTGTGATTTTCAATGGGGTTTTTAGTGGAATTCGCCGTCAGTGTATTCAATGCTCAAATGGAGAATTGCTTTCTCCATTGATTTTCGCCATGATTCTCCGTTTAGCATTCGTCATCTTTTTTAGGTGAACTGGAATGTGATCCTTTAAAATGATGGGGGTTTTTTTTGGGGGGGGGGTGTAAAAAAATCTTTTATTAATTTTTTTTATGAGTCTTTCTATTTTTTTAACTGGACAAGTAACACAAATATATTTTTAATTATATATATATTTTTTTTACATACCATATGCAGGGGGGCGCTGCTGGTCACATTACATATGCTGTGCGGCTGATTCACTTACATATTGCAGGGGGGCCCCGCTGATCTCAAATAAGGGTTGCAGGGACCCCCTGCCCGCTGGTGGGTGGCATGCAGTGGGGTCTGGCAGCGCAGGGTCATGTCAGGTAGTGCTGGCGGGCAGGAGGTCCCTGCAGTGTATGTGAGATCAGTAGCGGGGTCCCTGCAGTGGGGGGGAACTAGTAGTTCCCATCCACTGCAGGGACCCCGCCGTTGATCTCACATACACCGCAGGGACATCCTGCCAGACCCTGCTGCATGCCACCCACGGGCGGACAGGGGCTACCTGCAGCCGTTATGTCAGATCAACTGCGCCCCCCCGCCCGTTCAGTAAAGTGCGGACCGCTGCGGAGGAGAAAGGGGGGCACCTGGAGGAAGATGCTGCTGAGCAGCCCGGGCACCTCTCAGCCGGGATCCGACACCCGACACGCAGCCCGCTCTGCTCCCCGACCCCAGAAGGCAACAGGTGGGACACTGACCTGACAGTAGGGAGAGACGGGTCCAGCAGCAGCAGCAATAGCAGACCTCCAGCAGCCCAGCGCGGTGTTAGCAGATGTCAGCACTCCACAGCGACTGCTGGAGCCGGAGGTCTGCTGCTGCTGCACCCGTCCTCAGGCTGTGTGATGAGTCTCCCGCCGGCATAAGCGCGCTCCCCCGCCGGGACTCCACTCCATCCCCAGCAGCAGTGGCAGGGAGCTGAATTCGTCATAAGGGATCATTTTCGCCGTCAGGGGCAGCGAGCCCCTGACGCATTGAATAGTATCGGCTGGTGGCTGGCGGCGAATTGCGGGGGACAGAAGAATCACGGTGAGCGCACGGCGAATCTAAAACAGGATTCGCTGCCATGCGCTCGCCGGAGCATTGAATACCCACCATTGTGTAAATCCAGGGGCGTAACTACACTAAGGCAGCCACCGCCACCGCTTGGGGGAGCGAGTGGCAGCGCTGTCTGTGTGGGCGCCGGCATCCAGCACTTTATACTGCCGCTGCCCACCCCGCCCGCCGCCCGCGCTGGTGGCTGGCTGCACAGCCAGCCCACTCATATTGATGTGACGCGCTGGCGTCACACCGCGCTCCCCCTCCCTCTCCCCCGCCCTGCGCTGCCCTCCTCCCGAGTCCGTACAGAGCAGGGCTGGCGTCTAGGCTGAGGGAGCTGCAGCGCGCAGCTCCTCTCATCATCTCCCTTCCCATGGGGCTTAGCAGCAGATCCGGGGCTGGACGCGGCCAGAGGCAGAGCTGGGCTGGCTGGAGGAAGAGACGGGCTGGCTGGAGGAAGAGAGGGGCTGAACGGAGGCAGAGACAGGCTGGGCAGAGACATCCTCCTGACTGACAGCTGGTCTGAATAGCGGCTGGTGGTGGAGGAGCGCGGGCATCTTTAATCCTGGATGGGTGAGCTTAAAGTACATGTCGGCTGTGTGTACTGTAGTGTATGTATATTGTGTGAGTCTTTATGCTGCAGCTGTGTGTATGGATGTGTGCACCTGCTGTGTGTATGTATGCTAAAGTTTGTTTGTGCATGTGGGTGTCTCCTGTGTGTGTGTGCAGGGCCGGCCCTAGGCATAGGCATTAGGCATACTAGGCAATTGCCTAGGCCCTAGGGGCGGCAACGTCCTTTACTATTGGTGGCCAGGGCAACCTCTGCAAAGCAGGGAGGAGCAGTACTGAAGAGGCTCTCTCCCTGCTGTGATTATGATGCCCCCCCCCGGTAGGTACCTTGCGGGGATCGGTGCTGCGCTGGGTCCCTTTGGCGGATGTGAGGTCAGCAGTGAGGTCCCTGCGGCGGATGGGAATTGGGAACTACTAGTCCCCATCCGCCGCAGGGACCTCGCTGCGGACTTCACATCCACTGCAGGGACCGGGTGCCTATAACACAGGGCCGTATTTCTGCTGCTGGGTCTCCACCAGAAGACAGCCAGGGTCCCGGAGCTTGCTGACCGTGCCAGGAACCGGCCACGCATGGCGTCTCCTGAGGTTGCAGCGCGGAGCACCACTTCCTCCTGCACACTGTTTGGACCGGGTGTCAGCTCATCCAGTGCTCCCCAGACATCAGCAGCCTGCTGCGGGCCCCAGAGCATGGCCACCTGCGAGTACGTAGCTGGGATGCGACTGGCCGGGAGTGGGAGACGGACTGTTCAAATTGTCTAAGCAGGAGCCAGGGGATATCATAAGGTAGTGGTCTGAATGTGCCTTGACTTGTAGTGTGGTGGGATGTATATATGTATGTGTATGTATATATGTTTGAGAGCGCCAGTGTGTGTAGTATGAATGACAGCGGCAGTGTGTGTTGTATGTATGAATGACAGCGCCAGTGTGTGTAGTATGTATGAATGACAGCGGCAGTGTGTGTAGTATGTATGCATGACAGCGGCAGTGTGTGTAATATGTATGCATGACAGCGGCAGTGTGTGTAGTATGTATGCATGACAGCGGCAGTGTGTGTAGTATGTATGCATGACAGCGGCAGTGTGTGTAGTATGTATGCATGACAGCGGCAGTGTGTGTAGTATGTATGCATGACAGCGCCAGTGTGTGTAGTATGTATGAATGACAGCGGCAGTGTGTGTAGTATGTATGCATGACAGCGGCAGTGTGTGTAGTATGTATGAATGACAGCGCCAGTGTGTGTAGTACAGTATGTATGAATGACAGCGCCAGTGTGTGTAGTATGTATGCATGACAGCGGCAGTGTGTGTAGTATGTATGCATGACAGCGCCAGTGTGTGTAGTATGTATGCATGACAGCGCCAGTGTGTGTAGTATGTATGCATGACAGCGGCAGTGTGTGTAGTATGTATGCATGACAGCGTCGGTGTGTGTAGTATGTATGAATGACAGTGCCAGTGTGTGTAGTATGTATGTATGACAGTGTCAGTGTGTGTAGTATGTATGTATGAATGACAGCGGCAGTGTGTGTAGTATGTATGTATGAATGACAGCGGCAGTGTGTGTAGTATGTATGCATGACAGCGTCGGTGTGTGTAGTATGTATGAATGACAGCGCCAGTGTGTGTAGTATGTATGAATGACAGCGGCAGTGTGTGTAGTATGTATGCATGACAGCGGCAGTGTGTGTAGTATGTATGCATGACAGTGTCAGTGTGTGTAGTATGTATGTATGAATGACAGCGGCAGTGTGTGTAGTATGTATGCATGACAGTGTCAGTGTGTGTAGTATGTATGTATGAATGACAGCGGCAGTGTGTGTTGTATGTATGCATGACAGTGTCAGTGTGTGTAGTATGTATGAATGACAGCGGCAGTGTGTGTAGTATGTATGCATGACAGCGTCGGTGTGTGTAGTATGTATGCATGACAGCGCCAGTGTGTGTAGTATCTGTGGTAGAAGATGGTGCTATCTGTGTCCTGGGGAGAGGGGATGTAAAATGGAGGTAGATTTTAACCTCCATTTTACATTTTAATTTGATTGCTCTGCATCAGATGAAAACATTCCAAAGTGCACTAGTGGATGGGGCCTTAACACTTGAAGAGACCCCCTCCCACCACATAACAGAATTTAGCATTATTCGTTGTGCTGTAATGTGAATTTTTGCTCAATCTGGGTGCCATAACGTGAATTTTGGATCATTTTGTATGGCATAACGTGAATTTTGACTCATTCCATGTGATTTTTGGCTTATTCTATGTGGCATAATATGAACTTTAGCACATTCAGTGTGGCATAATGTGACTTTTGGCTCAATCTGTGCGGCATAATATGTAAGGGGCAAGTATAAGGGGCCTGCTATTGTGTTGCATGATGTGTAAAAGGGGTATATGGTGTGCTACAATACGTTGAAAGACACACCCCCTTTTGAGTGACCACACCTTCTATTGCTGGAGTGCGCCCCTCGAATATTTGCTGGAAGTGTTAAGTGGTGCCCCAGCTGATATAATTGCCCACCCGTGGTATGTACATGTATAAAATGTCATTAACCAGCATGTTATTTTTGGTGTCTAACCACTAAAGTTTGATGGTATTATCACCTGCTAGGGGGCACCAACAAAAATCTTGCCTGGGGCATCAAATTGGATAAGTAATTGTAAAAAGTAAGTACAGACATTCCTCACTTAACGACCAGGTTCCGTTCCTACGACCCACCCATATCAATGCTCGTCTGGCCGGCTCACGATGTGACGTGCTGGCGTCACACCATGCTCTCCCCCGCCCTGCGCTGTACTCCTCCTGAGTCAGTACAGCGCAGGGCGGGGGAGAGCGCGGTGTGATGCCAGCACGTCACATCCCAAGCCGGCAGAGTACAGGAGGAGGCAGGAGAAGATGCAGCCGGGACCCACAGCCACTTGCTGAAGGAGAAGGGGGCACAGGAGCAGGGTCGCCGGAAGGTCTGCTCCCTAATGTGATGCCCTGCTTCCCACTGCAGCCTCCACGGGGCAATGGCCGCTGCCTCTACGGTACACTGATTGTCTAAATGATTGCTGTCCTTATCTCTGCTGTCTTTATCTCTCTCTGCTGTCCTTATCTCTCTCTCTGCTGTCCTTATCTCTCTCTCTGCTGTCCTTATCTCTCTCTCTCTCTGCTGTCCTTATCTCTCTCTCTCTCTCTGCTGTCCTTATCTCTCTCTCTCTGCTGTCCTTATCTCTCTCTCTCTCTCTGCTGTCCTTATCTCTCTCTCTCTCTCTGCTGTCCTTATCTCTCTCTCTCTCTGCTGTCCTTATCTCTCTCTCTGCTGTCCTTATCTCTCTCTGCTGTCCTTATCTCTCTCTCTGCTGTCCTTATCTCTCTCTCTCTCTCTCTCTCTCTCTCTCTCTCTCCTCTTTCTGCTGTCCCGCTCTCCCATGTCTTTTCTCTTTCTGTTGTCCTTTTGTCTCTTTCCACTCTTAGTGAGTACATGCATCCTGGCAAAATATATATATATATTTTTTTGTCTGTGGGAGGGGGGGGGGGGGGGGGGGGGCACCACAAATTTTTTAGCAGGGGGGAGCAAAATTTATAGTTACGCCACTGTGTAAATCATATCCTTTTTTAATATTACGGGTATGCTCAGTCAGGCGTTCCTTCAACATACGTCCTTTCCTGCCACAATATTGAAGCCTGCATACAAATTCAAGAAGGTATATCACATTTTTTGTGCCGCAGGTAATAAAATCTTTTATGCTGTCTGCCTGAAGAAGGGGTTATCCCCGAAACTGTTGCACAATAAATTTTGCTATAATTCTCTAAAACCTGGATATGTCACGCAGGTGATTCACCTCAAGGTGTTGTTATTGCCTATTGTACATATATATATATATATATATATATATATATATACACACACTAGCTAAGCCCAATCAGAGAAAAACCTTCAAAAGCTAGCCTGCTACCTTGTGATTGCCTCTGAGTTTCTGTATGTGTGAAGAGAAAGAGAGGTAGCTTCACTCGCTGCCAGCAGATGGCAGTGCTTTGGTTGCACCTGGACACTAGATATATATGTGGGGAGTCCTGTACTTGCAGGAAAGTTTATTGCAGTCCCATGCATGCCTTCAAAATGAGGGTTGATGGAATAGTACACCTAGCTTTGGGCCATAGCTGGATAGATAACAAGGGGTTAGATGTATAAAGCAGTGAAAAGGGAGGAGAAGTGATAAAGTGGCTGGTAGTTTATCACTGGCCAATCAGCTCCTGGCTGTTAAGTTACAGGCTGGGTTTAAATAGAATAGAATATCTTTATTCGACTCACAATGGAGATATTTTCAAACATAAAAGGGACATTTAGGAGGTGATTGCCCGTGATAAAGTATCAGGCACTTTATCACTTCTCCTTCCTTATCACTGCTTTATACATCTACCCTCTTTCTCAATAACTAGCTGTGTATGTTGATGCTTTCCTACAACCGGTTGATCAAAGCAATAAAAGCTGCATTAAGGATACTCAACACTTTCTTAAAACAAAAAAATCAAACAGTTTTTACCCACCAGTACATACTGTACCTGGAAACTATGGTTGTCAAATCTCTGTATACTATCATACCACACAAGGAAATGCTTTGACCCTTGCGTATCAACCCAACCAACTGGGGGCCCATCATTAAAATATCTCGTCAAATTGGCCACTGTTGTACTTAAGTGTAATCACTTTTCATATGGTAATCAGTACTTTATACAGCCCTAAGGCATCACCAAGGGGTCGAATTTGGCACCCAACTATGCAAACGTATTTAGCCGTTGATTTTAATTCTAGAAGAGGCTTATCATTAATAATTTCATACTTTGGGCTGGCACATTTGATTTTTTTAAATAAATGGTTATTGCACTCAACAAGCTTGCAAAACCAGTTCATAATACATTTAACATAATACATAGGAAATAAACTGATCATAATACTCTCCTACTTGCTACCAGCCAGCCAACATTCCCCATTGTTGAAGGAGTATATCCCAGTCTTGCAACTCTTACGTGTCATTAATAATAATTCTAATCCAGTTATTGTGAAAGTCCGAATTACAGAGATGTGCCAAAGATTTAAAACCTGAGGATACACTAGAACTCCTTTTAATTGCTGTCTAAAGAAAGCAAGGTTGACATTTGGTAAATCCCAATGGGCCATTAAAAGATAGATCACCTGATATACACCACCACATTTAATGATTATGCCTACAACACACAGAAGATCCTTTGCAAACACTGGCCCATCGTTGGTACTGACCCTGCACTAATTTTGTCTATCACTGGATCACCAATATAGGCATACATGAGGGTCCCACTTTGAAACAGTTATTATTAAGGCCCACAGTAAGAACAGAGGTATTAATGAATTCTACATGGCTTGATTGATTCTAATGTACTGGCTGTGAGACATGCAGGAGCATACTCACTGGATCCTCTTTTCCACATCCACATTTGGGTTTTCCCATCAATATAAGATATATATACTACATTCTACACTTGACCAAGTAATCTACATCCTCACTTCTCCATGCTGCTTATATTATGTTGGTATGACAACAAGAAATTTCCGTGATAGAATGGCGAATCATAGAATAACCATCAGAAAAGCCTTGAACAATGGCTCTGCCACCCTCCTTGTACCTCGACACTTGGACATTAGATTCCCAGCCTCCATTGTCATTTAATTGACTGAGATCCTGTTGGTTCACCAGCAGTGACATCAGCATACTTCCTGTTTGACATGAGGTATAATAGTGGGCCCTGGAATGCAGCTTTGGTTTCTCCTACATGATCCTGCCAGCGTTGTGACAATATCTGTACCTGCCTAAAATGTACATTTTTACCTGAAGATTTTTTTACCCCTCCTGTGGATTACAATTGTGTGTGTGTGTGGATAGATAGATAGATAGATAGATAGATAGATAGATAGATAGATAGATAGATAGATAGATAGATAGATAGATAGATAGATAGATAGATAGATAGATAGATAGATAGATAGATTTTTCCTAGAATACGATTAATATATATTATACAACATGAGATTACACATAGTATTACTGTTAATGAGCTGCTATATCTACATATTTGTAAAATTGTTACTTTCCTTTTGGATCGTTTTAAGCATACACACACAGCAGGTGAAAAGTAATGAGCAGGAGATGACTAATAATAAATTAATAGTTGCATTTGTTAATAAAAATAATAATTGCATTTGCATCTGTATCTGCTTTAATCATGTCATTCTTCCTTAGGTGTTATCAACAGGTCATGTTTTGCCAATTTCCCTGTGTGACAGACAAAAGAACATAAATAATTATAATTTTTCTCATTATATACAGTACTAATACTATTGCAGAAATGGAGGAATTCACATTTTAGGGTCTAAAGACAAAGCTACCCTGAGACATCCACAAATGTGCCATTATCCAAACCCCCACATTACAAAACACCATCTTGACTTTTCACATGAGAGGATAGAAACCACCATATTTATCAAGCATTGCCTTTGGAATTCAGTTTAAAATTAGTCATTCGGGAGAGGAACTGTAGCTCAAAAATTATTTCGTTTTAGACACCTGGCTACTCAAAAGGTATGGAGACTGTTGGGCAATCATTATATATTGACTAAAGTGGAAAACTAAGGTTATATTATTTAATGACTATGTTACGGTGCCAAAATAATAGAGTAATAACATAAATAGACCAGTATTATTTAAGTAGTATTAAGCTGCCAATATTAATTTATTGCTAATTGAGCCAAGGAATTAATTATTATTTCATAATACAGGCACCTTTTTGTAGTGACAAATATAGCAGGTATAATACTCGGTAAATATATTTGCAATGGGGCGATTGTAATGTCATTTTCACCGAATGTCAGCAAGAGCCATACAATTCACACATGCCATGCAATAAAAACATCAAACCATAGATGTCCATAAATGAAGTTATGTGTAATAATGTGAAATGACATAGGTAAAAAGTTTTGAACACACTTACAGATATGTATTTAATACTTTGAACAAACGCCTTTGTTGGTAATGGAACCAACGCAACTAAAAACTAGCCGCATGCGTTGCTCAAGTGTGATTTTGTCCCTTTCTTGCACATATAATGTGTTTATTACCAGTTATTATATAGCGCACACATATTCAGTAGCGCTTTACAGAGAATATTTGCACATTTACATCCCTGCCCCAATGGAGCTTAAAATCTATATTCCCTACCACATGTACACACACAAGCATTCTACGGTTAATGTTTTTTGTTAGGAGCCAATTAACCTACCAGAATATTTTTGGATTGTGTGAGGAAACCAGAGTACCTTGAGTAAACTCATGCAAGCATGGGGAGAATATAGAAACCTCACAGTTAGGGCCATAGTTGCAATGGAACCCATGACCTCAGTGCTGTGAGGCAGTAGTGCTAACCATTACACCGTCCGTGCTGCCAAATCTTCATATCTTGAAGGTTTCATGGGCTTCTTCTATGAACTCTGATCTTTAGTTTTTTGGTTTTTGTTTTTTATATTTACAATTGGATTTAAGTTAATAGATTGGATGGGCCATTCTATCAGTTTTATTTCCTTTCTCTGAAACCAATGGAGAGCGTCCTTGGCTGTGTGTTTGGGATCATTGTCATCCTGGTAGATGGCAGAAGATTTTTATCATTATGTCACAGTCCATTTTTCCTTCTATCCTACCAGCAGCTTAGCTACGTTTTGGGCGCCCCCCCCCCCCCCCCGCCGTTAGGGGGGGGCGCCCCCCGCCGCCCATTCAAACCCCCCCCAATCCCCCGCAGCCTTACCTTTCGCGCTGGTCCCGGCGGCTCCGTTCTTCTGCTGAGGACCACCACAAAATGGCGAACTGTGTGCTATATGGGGGCGGCCATTTTGTGGTGGTCCTCAGCAGAAGAACGGAGCCGCCGGGACCAGCGAAATAGGTAAGCCTGCGGGGGATTGGGGGGAGGTGTAACTATAGCACCGCAGCCCCCGGCGCCCCCATATGCACAGCGCCCCCCGCGGTGGCGGGGGCAGCGGTGCTATAGTTACGCCAGTGTATCCTACCTTCAATTAAAAGATGTATGTCTGTACCGAATATTGAAAAACAGCCCCACACCATGATGTCTCCACCTTCAAACTTTACTGTTGGTATGGTGTTTTTTGGAGTGATGTGCAGTGCCATTTCACCTACAAGCATGGTGTGCATTATGGCATCCATAAAGTTCAATGTTGGTCTCATCTGACCAGACTATATTCTCCCAGTATTTCACAAGCCTGTCCAAATGTTGTGCAGCAAACTTTAAATGAGCTTTACTTATTGATTTCTTGCCTGCTAATTCTAGTTCTATTTGAAGCTCTCCAAAGTGGTGCTTGGCTCTTGGGCAACTATTCTGATAATTTGTTTCACTTTGTCAGAAGTCTTGCAAGGAACACCTGGTTGTGGCCAATTGATGGTGAATTTATATTCTGTCCACTTCTGAATTATGGCCCCAACAGTGCTTACTGAATCAATCAGAAGTTTAGAAATCCGTCTGGAACCAATGCCATCAGTATGTTTTGCAATAATAAGCGAGTGAAGGTCTTGAGAGTGCTCTTTAATTTTGCCCATCATGAGCTGCTTCTTGTGTGACACCTTGTTATGAGACACCTTCTTATAGTAAATCAGTTGGGACTGAAACAGTTTATACTAATTTGCACCGATAAGGAGCAGATTGGGCCTCCAGGAATATGAGATATTTGCCGCTAGGCCAGTCTTTAAACACCCTTCTCTGAGATAACACAGGTGAACATCTTCAGGTAAATAAACTCCACAAAACTGCCATTTAGAGAGTTTCTGGGATGGGTTTACTTTATATAGAGAGCCAGCCTCTTGTCCCATTTTATCTGTGAGCTCAGTCTTTGGCTCCCACAGACTAAGCTTGAGAAGCTTGTACAAACTTCTAACTTTGTGTCTGCGTTCCTACATTCCGGAGTGCCGACAGATCGGAGTACGTATGTCGACCATTCCTAGGACCTAGTCACTGTTAACCAGTAGTGGTACACCTAGTAACTGTCGACATAAACCATGTCAACCCAGGGACCAGATACCACCACAGAGAAAATCCATCAGTTTGGAGGCCAAAACTGCTAGCAATATGCAGCTGTTTAAGTAAACTGCAACACAAACCACTCTTTAGTAACTTTCCACAAGTGGGGCCCAATTCAGACCCTTCATAGGGCTGAGAATTTGCAGCCTGAGCGAATATCGATCAGCTTGCCAACAAATGTGTTGTGTAGTTGTGAGAGGCATAGATAGGTCAGCATTAGGAGGGATTGCTGACTCCAGAGTGCCATTGGAGAAGCCAGGGGTATCTCCAGGTAAGCTGGCTCTCAGATGTTATAAGCCATTATCATGTGGCCTTACACTGGGCTATTAGACCCTGACATATATGTTACTGTTTATGGGATGGGTTTGGGAGTGTGATTCCCCCTTTGTTGGTATGGCTGGTCTGCTCCAGGTTAGCGCACCCTAACACTATATTAACACTTATGTTTTCCCTATCACATTGTATATATTTTGTATTATTTTAATCACACCTTCACTTTCCTACATAGCACTTATATGCTTCTTATTAACCCCTACTAATTTTCATTTGTGTGCTGCCCTGGAGTAGTCAGCCTGTGCCGACATGTTGGGGGCCCACACCCCAGACCCATACCCAGTATAAGGACCCCCAGTGACAGAGACGCCTTGACGTATGGACTGGAGGCTTAGCCCTATATCTGCAGATGTGATCTGGTCGTATTGTCGACCCGACTTAGGTCGACAGTCATTAGGTCAACACCATTGGGTCGACAGGTGTCTAGGTCAACATCGGACAAGGTCGACATGGTTTTAGGTCGACAAATGTGTTAGGTCGATATGGGATTGGTCTTCAGGTCGCGAGGTCGACATGGGTTTCTTCACTGTTTTTTGAGCCAACATGTGCCGACAGGTGGTATTTCATGCCCTACCATCCACTAGGGCGTGGTTGGAGAATAAAATAGTTGACTTCCAAGTGTGTCCATGTCGACTGTGTCGACATCCGGGTAAAAAAACTGTGAAAATCCCATGTGGACCTCGCGACCTTTCGACCTAACCCATGTCGACCTAACGCATTTGTCAAACTAAACCCATGTTGACCTTCAGCCATGTTGACCTAGATCCCTGTCGACCTAGTTGCCTGTCGACTTAACATTGTCGACCTAATGACTGTCGACCTAAGTCGGGTCGACAATACGATCCACACCCCTGCAGATATATGCAACCAAGATCTCTGTATTACCTGATTATTGTGTAGATATCTGTCACTCAGTGTGCAATTGGGATACAAATGTTGTTGTTTTTCCTAACCAGAATTACCCCTCCCTTTTGGCACCTGAGTGACATCACAATCTGATTGAGTAGCTTGCCAACAAATACGATTATCGATCTTCATAAAGATGGCTCGTGCATGCACATTGTGGACCATGTGCATGCGCGAGCCACCTTTACGAAGACAGCCAGTAAA
This sequence comes from Crinia signifera, assembly GCF_055691185.1. Classification (NCBI taxonomy): domain Eukaryota; kingdom Metazoa; phylum Chordata; class Amphibia; order Anura; family Myobatrachidae; genus Crinia; species Crinia signifera. Next base: position 262,077,759 of record NC_139218.1, read on the forward strand.
GGCTAGTCTTCTATGGCTGCTAGCAGGGTGGCCATTTGGGGGCAGTAATGTAACATTTTCTGGGCGTGCCACAGAAATGCAGGTGTTCCCTGGCCATTAGGAGGGAGGGTTGCTGAGGTAATCACGCCCATTAAGCTGTGTACACACGGAGCAATATGATCGCTGGCAATATATTGCTAGCAATATATTGCTCAGCAATCATATTGCTCAGTGTCCGGGAGAAGAGGCAGGGGAAGTCACTGGACGGAGGAGCATGCTCCTCCGACATGCGACTATTTGGGAACTGAAAACGGGAGCGTGCACCCGGTGGTGCACACTCCAATCGCTGGCAATATGGTTGCTCAGTGACCATATTGCCAGCGTTTTTTTGCCCATGTGTACACAACTTTACACTGACAAGTAAGTATAGACTAACAGAGGAAAAAAACATTTGATGGTGAGTGATTCCAAATGGTTTTTCCCTCATGTGTATGGCTGTGAACACATTTGCAACCATGCACATAGGCCGCATCTATCTCATGTGGAGTGGTGTGGAGCGGTGTGTGGCGGCATTTACCTGCTTGCTGGGCTCCGAAAACTGGCAGCCCAGAGAGCAGGTCGGAATTGGGCCCATGATGCGAGAAAACTATTAACCAATTTGCATGTATGAATACATATGTCTTGTGCCAAGGTACCTTAACATTCAGGTTTTAAGGATGTACTTGTTTGAGCACAGATGACTTACTTAGTACATCAGTCATTTGATATAAGCATCATTGCTCAGGATTAGATATCCTAAAAACCTGGCTCATAGGGTACCTCAGGGATTGAGTTTGGGGAAAACCTCAGTTTATCTATTGTTTATTTAATTGATTTGCAGGGTTAACTAGAATTTTACTGGCTTTTGGGAGTCATTGGAGAGTATTTAACTTTAACATTGCAACATTAAAATTGCAGTTGCTCATTTAATGAAGCAAGAAGTAAACTGCAAAACAAATAAAACCACATACACTGTCTTTTGAAACAGTGTCAAACATGCAATGTGTTAGCATTAAAACAGTAATAAAACCATGTAATTTAATGACAGTGTATTCGAAGCATTCAGAAGAGTTTACATTTTTTTGTATTATCTATTAAAAGAAGATATACAGAGGAATACAATATAATATTTCTATATACATCTAATGATTTTGTTACAGTTTTTTTTAATATTACCTTAATCAAGCTGATTTCAAATTAAGTCAAATGAAGATTTTTTTTTCTTAAAAGATGAATAAGCCATATATGAAAGATCCCAAAGGCCCTTTTATTCTAAATTAACACTAAGCAGATTTCATAACATAAAAGTGTTCTGAGCTGTGTGACTTGTTCTTAAGTCTCATTATGATTATTTAATTATTTTTATGCAATCATTAATAGGCTGAGAGTCTACAGTTTCTGCAAAATGGTTTGACAAAAGATGGCAAAGCATATTATATAAATTGACATAGTAAGAGTTGAAAAATATTCATGAACAAAAGATACAAACCATTCAGTGAATATTTAATTTTACAATTTTTTAATAACATATATAGAATATTGTACTTGATAATATATTAGTTTCCTTTTTTCTTTTTTCTTTTTTTGCTAAAAACACTACTGGGGAAATCTGTAACTGGCTCTACTAGGGTCATGATATGTAACTGGCACTACTAGGGTCATGATATGTAACTGGCACTACTGGGGAAATCTGTAACTGGCATTACTAGGGTCATGATATGTAACTGGCACTACTGGGGAAATCTGTAACTGGCTCTACTAGGGTCATGATATGTAACTGGCACTACTAGGGTCATGATATGTAACTGGCACTACTGGGGAAATCTGTAACTGTCACTACTAGGGTCATGATATGTAACTGGCACTATTAGGGTCATGATATGTAACTGGAACTACTGGGGAAATCTGTAACTGTCACTACTAGGGTCATGATATGTAACTAGCACTACTGGGGAAATCTGTAACTGGCACTACTAGGGCCATGATATGTAAATTACACTACTGGGGACATCTGTAACTGGCACTATTAGGGACATGATAGCTAACTGGCGCTACTGGGGACATCATATGTAACTGGCATTATTGGGGATATGATATGTAACTGGCACTACTGGGGACATGGTATGTAACTGGCACTAACTATGTACAAGAAAATGTTTAGCATTTAAATTCAGTACCTGATACAGAGCACAATATTTGTTACATGTTTTTTAAAACTTGTTTCATGCTCAAATAAATTATATTTGCGTGCATTTTGTGTGTATTTCATGTGCTTGATGTGTTTGTACAACATAAATACAATATACATCATTGAAATATAAAAATATTCCAAAATACAGAATAATCCGAAATGCTTCTGGTCCCAAGCATTTTGGATAAAGGATACTCAACCTACAGTGATATTAGTAATATGCATTTGCTAATACACATATGTTACTAAACATATCTATATAAAAGTAGAGATGAGCAGGTTCGGTTTTACTCGGATCTCAAAGCGGGATCTCATTTGCTATCCAAAACATCAGAAATTGCGACAATTTGGCAAAACTGAGTAAATTTGAGTAAAACTGAACCCATTCATCTCTATAAAAGCCTAAATACTCCTCACCTCTGAGGTGAAGTACCACCAGTGACCACTAGAGGCTACTCGACAGACCAAATTACTCTTTAACAGAAAGTGAAACCAAAATGATCTGTTTTATACTTGCTGGATATGGAAAGAGGGAGCTGGGAAGACAGAGATTGGAGGTAGGGGCACATAGGGACTAAGTCATCATTTTGACAGGCTTTTAACTAGTATACATATATTCAATAAGATACACCCTCGCTGAACTATGGGCCTAATTCATGTTTGTATGCAAATGCCATTGCGATTCTGTAGATACAAATAAAGCCATGTTTTTGCACATACAAGCTCACATGTCCCCTAAACGTTCATCACACACCTGTGTTTGCCCAACCTCTCCCCATAAACAATTTATTTACACCTCCAAACAGTCACTTACTGTCAATGTTTTCCATGGAATCCTTATTGCATGCCAGATCACAGTGACTCCTTCACATATATGCTATGCAAATGAAGTGCATGCGCAGTCTGCAGATAATTGCCACACTGCGTGAAAATCTGCCTTTGAGTACACACAGGAATTAGGACCTATATGAGAATACCCAATTAAACCTTTCCGGTCATAAGTGTTTATGAAATAAAAACGCATCTGCATCGCCCTTACTTGCATGTGCACAATTCATGCAACGCATGCTCCACAAATGGGCACATGTTCAACTCTGCATTATCCCTACAATGTTTAGGTATGTCATAATAAGAAAAGGGAACAAGGCAGGCATGAGCAGCACAGTTGGTGTCGTTTTTAGCATTATTGCCTCAAAGACAAGAGGTCAAAAGTTCATGTCCAAAATAACATACTGGTACTGTAGGTTAATTGGCTTTTGACAAAGAAATTAACCCTACAATGTATGTTTGTTGATGTAAAAGGGAATGTAGATTTTAATCTCCACTGGGACAGGGACTGATGGAATGACTGAAATATTCTCTGTAAAAGCTTGCAGAGTGTGCATTATATAAATTTATTTATTAACAGTTTCTTATATAGCGCACACATATTAAGCACTTTACAGAGAGAATATTTGAACACTCACATCAGTCCCTGCCCCAGTGGAACTTACAATCTATATTCTCTACCACACATATACATGCACACAGACATTCTAGGGTTAATTTTGTTGGGAGCCAATTAGGCTACCAGTATATTTTTGGATTGTGGGAGGAAACCAGAGTACCCGGAGGAAACCCACGCAAGTACGGGGAGAATATACAAACTCCACACAGTTAGAGCCATGGTGGAAATGGAACCCATGACTTCAGTGCTGTGAGGCAGTAATGCTAACCATTACACCATCCGTACTTCCCCAATATAACAGTGTTTTTTTTTTTTTTAAATAAATACAAAGAAAAATATAAATAATAATAAGAAGAAATAGCCAGAAAAGGTCCACACCAATGGCTTAGAACAGTGACTTTCCCCCCCGGTCCTTAAGGACTCCCAACAGTTCATGTTTTCCATTCTCCACACCCAGTCGCAAGTGAAGTAATTAGCTCCACCTTTGGATCATTTAAAATGTGTCAGTGAACAATGAGCGCACCTGCAGGGTGACCTGGAAAACATCAACTGTTTTGGATACTTGAGGTCCAAGGTTGAGAACCACTGGCTTAGAACACCAGATGAATATTTTTTAATGAGAGGAAACCAAAACCTAGAGTCATGCCTAGCGGGATATGGGCCTAATTCAGACCTGATCGCAGGAGAAAATTTTTCTCAAAATGGACAAACCATGTGCATTGGAGGTGGGGCAGATGTAACATGTGCAAAGAGAATTAGATTTGGGTAGGGTGCAGGGGTGTAGCACCCAGATGCAATGGAGCCCTGAGGTGCACACGTATAGTTAATTTGCTCTATCCCAAGAGCCCTGTTAAACACCAGAAAGATAGTGGTGGGGTGTGTTAAAACTGAAATCTGAATTGCACTGTAAATATAAAGATAAAGAAGCCAGTATTTACCCTGCACAGAAACAAAATAACTCACCCAATTCTAACTCTCTCTGCACATGTTACATCTGCCCCACCTGCTGTGCAGCAGGGTTTTGCCCATTTTGAGAACAAATTTGTCCTGTGATCAAGTCTGATTTATGCCCAATATCTCTATGGAAACACTATAAGGATGGTAAATCTTACTGGGAATATTGGATATCAATGAACAAAGTCAAGGAATATTAAAATATATATTTGATAAATGTAAGGGAAATAAGGAATATTAAAATGTTGGGGTGTGCACCCGGCCATTTTTTTAGTTTTGCTTTTGGAACTGAATTTCCGTGTTTTGGATCTGTATGGGTTTTCTCAAAAACCACCCTTGCAGGTTTTGGTTTTGAATCTGTATTTTATAAATTAACAGAATTTTTTTCCTTACAGTATTATTGACCTCAATAACATATAGTATTATCTTCCTGCACTATTCTTATCTTTTTGGAGCACCATTTTATATGTTTATATGTTGTATATGTTTTAATGTTAACCCCTTAATATTTCACCCAAGCAAAGAGTAGTAGTAGTACTATTATCATGTAGTGTTCTAGATTGGTTACTAGCATTGCTCAGTGTGCTGAGGGAAAAAATGTCTTGTTTTACTTACCCAGTAATTAACCCCTCCCTCATGCACCTGGGTAATGTTACTGAACTAATTGAGCATCTACCACTATCTGTATGTAAGTAGTAGTAGTACGTTTATTTATAAGGCGCCACAAAGTGTCCGCAGCGCCGTACATAGCAAACAAAAAACAAATTACAAGGTAACGTACAGGGTGTGTTTGAAAAATACAGTACAAATAGGGGTATAGCTGGTAGAACTAAAAACAGCATCAGTTCAGAAGTAGGTGTCAAAATTGTCGAGGAGACTGAAGATGAAGTAGAGGAAGGGAAGAACAGGACAGGAGCACAGGTGAGGTAAAGAGGTAGGGTGAGTACGTGAGGAAGGAGAACCCTACTCATAAGAGTTAACATACTAAAAGGAGGTGGGTGGACGAACGAAAAACAATAGGAAAGTAGGAACGGATGGGAGTGGAGGCAGGATAGGAGGATCAAAAGATGTTAGGAGGAGGGATAGACTTGTCGAAAAAAGTGGGTTTTGAGGGAGCGCTTGTAGGAGGTAAGGGAATCAGAAAGCCTGATGGGTGGTGGGAGAGGTGTATCCTAGCCGTCCTATATATGAAAAGGCCACAGGGATTCCTCCTTTTTTCTTTAAAAAAAAATAAGCAATAAAGATTTATGTTTTAATAATAAAAGTATAAATACCCGTAGGTGTGCATCCACCATTGCAACTTCTTTTTTTTCTTGTGTATATTTGGGGTTGATAAGTGTAAAGATTTGGAAAACTGCTTTTCTATTTTTGAAGAAATCTCTGGGCCAAATGTAATAGGGTGAGAATTTCAGAAAGAGAGAGATTTTGGGAGAGTTTTCCCATTTTTTTTAAAGCAGCAATCAATTATATGGCAAAATCAACCTGGTCTTGCAGTGTAAATGATTGCCGCTTTAAAAAAAAAATGGGAAAACTCTCCCAAAATCTCTCACTTTCTGAAACTCTCACCCTATTACATTTGGCCCTCTATCTTGTTTGGGGTAAGTTTGGAGCAAGGCAGGCTCCCCCATTTATACTTTTTGTGAGCTCACTTGGTTATTTTTCTTTTCATAAGCTTTATCCCTGTTTGATCATCCACATACTTTACATACTTTATGTATTTATAGTTTGCAGATTAGTGAATCACAAAAATTTTTTTTTACAATTATTATTATTATAATATTTTATTTTTAAGGCACCACAAGTGTTTTGCAACACCGTACAAAGGAACAGCACAGGGAGACAACACTTAACATTACAGTTAAAACAAAAAAAAATGAGTAAAAGTAAAAAGAACACCACAATTCAATGCACATTACAGCTTATATGTAAGTAGTGAGGACATTGTACAACTTGGGGCTGGTGGCTAAAGATGGAGATGAGTATGCGGACGATGAAGGCTGCTGTGTTTGAGTATGGGAGAGCTGTAAGTGAAATGTGAAGAGAAGAGGGCTTTGACAACAAGAGGGAAGAGGGCTCTGCTCTGAGGAGCTTATTTTAAAACAGAAACATACAGATGGAGCCGGGATCCCTCTTGCTGGCGAATCGCCAGACTGTCTCCGCTGGCGATCCGCCAGCAGCCCGGCGTCCATCTGACTGAGACGCGCGTGCGTCTCACGCGCACGCGCGTCTCCGTTTCCGGGCGGCGGGGCGACGGGAACCCTGTCCGTCTCCGCTTCAGGGAGACGGACAGGGTTAGGGGAGGCGGTGGGGGGGTGCGGGGAGTCGTTGGGGACCCCGGGTGACCGCCGGCAAGCAAGCGGGGACCCGGGGGAATCGCTGTCGGAAGTAGACGCGCGCGCATCTCGCAGCCCCTTTCGCAGAGCAAATGGCGGCTGGCGGGGGATGGCGGCTGGCGATTCTGCCACCATCCCCTGCAAAGACAACGCCGGCTCCATCTGTACAGTATATAACTCAGAGGCTAAAAAGGAAAGTAAGGAGAGGAAGGATGGATGGAAAATAATTAGCACATGCTTGAAACTGTCAGAAAAGTCAAAAAATTGTGTATATTAATGTAAAGCTTAATGTGATATTATATGATATATGTCAGTAAGATAATTTTATGGTATATGTTCAAAAATAATTAAGTGTACAATACATCTATTTGGTTATGTGGTATTCAAATTATACTTTTTTTCATGTCCAACATTTACTTATTTATTTGGAGAAAATGTTCTGTCCTGTTGTCCAGCTAGTTATGGAATCTGTTCTTGAAAAATCACTCCATGCCTCAGGTTGTGCGATATTACGATCAGAGATGTGATTATGATTCAGTCCTTTAGTTGTTGCATCCTCTGCATGAAACGTCTCAGAAGGCTACAATATTTCTTGGAACTTGAATCATTTTGATTGGCTCTCAGCTATTGTTAGATGACTTGTGCTCATTCATAACCACTGATGACTTCTTACTGAATGAATTGACAAAAACATTGTAACTTTAACCTTTTGAGTGCCATGGTTGCTGTGAGAGATCCTCAAAATATCCCTACAAATGCCAGAGTCAATCACATTGACTGTTCTTTTAATATAGATAAATATAAACAAAGCCAAGTCAATTAATGGAAGTTTAGTTAAATATTGCACCCAAAAAGAATAGTTGCTGTGAGCAACAATGGCATTATTAGCGGATATTTTGAAAATCTCTCAGCCACATTGGTACTCAAATTGATAAGGTGACTGATATCCACATGCAGAGATAATCTCTTCCCCTTATAGATTATTATAAATCTTTTCTTAGAAATGACCCATTAAACAGTATACATTTTTTAAATATTGATAGGACTACAGTTGAAAATGTATTCCTGTTGGGAAAACAACAAAAATGTAATTCAAAACCAATGTGCTTTACATCAAAGACAAAAATATAAATACAAAGATGTTTAAATATCAGACTGAACAAAGGGACAAATGTACTATCCTGCTCAGCAAGTGCCGAGATTTCAGCAAGGACTTTAATGCTGTAATTTGGCAATATCGCCAAAGTTCTTGCTCTTGCTGCAACTTGCAGGCTATTACATTTAATCCAAAAACGTAATTTCTAAAGTACAAGAAATTGTAGAATAGATGTCAAATGGCAATCAAATAAATCTAAAAAATGTAAAGGTTTGCTAAACATAACAAATCAAATATTATCCTTATGGCATATCAAAAAAGAAAAGAACATATTGATTGTCAACAGAAATAAATATTGTGATTCCTCAGAAGGGAAAGTATAAGAAGTATAAGAAGGACATATATAATAATTCTACTGAAACTATTCCAAATGTTCTATTGTGTCTGACTATAATTTTGTGTATAGACCAGCAGTTTCCAAACTCTCTTGAATAGCGTTCCCCTGGCGTATCAGCATTTTTCTCACAGAACCAATAGGTATAAAGTTTTACATATTGAACAGTTTATAAATGAATTATTTAAGTAAATTTACTTACATGTCATCCATTGGGTCAGCTATGTGGTGATGCACAGGGTGGCGCTTCTGCTTGTCCACGCATATTTTATGATTACAAGCTTCCAGCATTTATGTTGCCGATCATATTTTTCATAAATAATTTGATTTTATCCTGTACCACCAATGCTTGACACCCCTGTCTGCATGTGCCCCACTTCAGCCCAGGGTGTCATGCCACCCCCTTTGTGAGCAACTGCTACAGATGCTTATCACAGCAGCAATGGTGATGATAGATGGTTCAGGATAAAAAGGCTAGCAGAGATACCTTTTTTGGTACTCTTTACTTAGTTGGGCGCCCATCGTGGGGATCGCGGGCATCGCGGCCGGTACATTAACGGCCGCGACGCGATGCCCGCAATCCCCACGATTTCACATAGGGTTCAATGTTAAATTTAGTGCTGGCCGCGATTTTACATTCAATGCTTCAATGGCCGCGATTTGGCCATAGGAATCAATGTTAAATGCCCAAATAGTTAAATTGTGCCCAAATAGGCACAATTAACACTTAAATGTCCCCCCAAATTTGTAACGCCACCCCACGATCCACGCCAACCCGAAGCGTGGCGAGCGCAGCGAGCCCGCGAGGGGCGGCGGTACGCGTCCTCCGACCTTTTCATACCCCCACTATCCACGTCGGCGTGGAGTTGAGAATAGAATAGTGTGGCGAGCGCAGCGAGCCACCAAGCCCGAAGCGTGGCGAGCGCAGTGAGCCCCGCGAGGGGACGCGGATACCTGTGAAGCCTGCGTAGGGCCACGTTTACCTGTGAAGGTATCCGCGTCCCCTCGCGGGGCTCGCTGCGCTCGCCACGCTTCGGGCTCGGTGGCTCGCTGCGCTCGCCACACTATTCTATTCTCAACTCCACGCCGATGTGGATAGTGGGGGTATGAAAAGGTCGGAGGACGCGTACCGCCGCCCCTCGCGGGCTCGCTGCGCTCGCCACGCTTCGGGTTGGCGTGGATCGTGGGGTGGCGTTACAAATTTGGGGGGACATTTAAGTGTTAATTGTGCCTATTTGGGCGTGGATCGTGGGGTGGCGTTACAAATTTTGGGGGACATTTAAGTGTTAATTGTGCCTATTTGGGCTCTGTGGCCCATTTAACATTGATTCCTATGGCCAAATCGCGGCCATTGAAGCATTGAAGGTGAAATCGCGGGCAGCACTAAATTTAACATTGAACCCTATGGGGAATTGCAGGGATCGCGGGCATCGCGTCGCGGCCGTTAATGTACTGACCGCGATGCCCGCGATCCCCACGATTTCTTTACCCGCGACGCCCGCGATGGAGATTGTGGGCGCCCAACTAAGTAAAGAGTACCCCTTTTTTATTTTGGCCAGAAATACCTTTTGTCTCAAAATAGACCTATAGGTGGTTTTCCATTTGGTCTCAGTTCACCAGAACAATAGGTAGCTTTGGTATTTTAGAATTAATAGATCAGCTGTTTCAGTGTACTGTACTGGAATGGTGTCTGAACTCTCAGTGATATACCTTATGTTGTATCTTGACATACCTTTGTTTACTTCAATAAATCTTGCAATCTGAAGATTAGGTATTTTATTTATACGTGATACTTGCATCTCTTTACTTCCTGGTCACATGTTGCTCTCTGCTGCAAAGATTCTTAAAGAGATACTAACTTATCTAGCTAATGCACATAACCGATCTTTAGATATACTACATCTCCCCCTTCCTTTCATATGTATAAATGACTCATTTTAACATAACAATATGCTGACTGCATTTGAGCATAACCATTAACCCACAATATGCAATACACATTAAACTGGAAAAACATTTTAGAACAAGTTATGAGCCATAAATTGAAAGTCATATCTGCTCAATAAGCCTTGTAGGAGGTTTAATGGCTCTGCCTCTTCTCGTCTGAGTGTATGATCCTTCACTCAAAGGAACAGACACGATAGAATCACTTGGTGCTGTGGATGAATACTCAAGCTATCCTGTTCTTGAAATAATATCTTCAACGTCTGCCACATCTGTCTTACCAATTGGATAGAATATTTACTACTTATGGAATTCCAGGATATTAGGGGCCAATATAAGGAACTGTCAAACACCATTTTTATCTGCTATAAAGGAATCTAGGACGCGAGAGCATGAGTTTAGATTAGAAGAAAAAATATTTTGTTCATCTAGAAGAAAAAATGGTGGTGTCGGCAGACACTATAAATACGTTTAAAATAAGGTTGGATAAACATTTATTGGTTAAAAACATCCATGGATACGAATAAGTAACATAATCTGTCTTTAAAATATCAGAACATACTATACAACAAGGGATAAACTATTATAAACATAGGTTGAACTAGATGGACGCAAGTCTTTATTCAGCCTCACCTACTATGTAACTATGTAACTATGTAATCTCCATCACCTGTATCTGACTCCTTTCTAGATGTCAGGTTGCCACCGTTGTGGTTCCTACTAATCAGATAGGTGTACTGTACGCACTAAACAATGCGCTGAAATTATATATCATACAATATATCACTTAGTTTGTACCGAGCTAAGATTTTCTTCTAGAGTAGTCCATATCATTGCCCAACTTACAGATATTTTGGCATGATTAGAGAGTATAATACATGGCATAGTATGGCTAATAAAGCCATATCAGTTCCTTCCTGAACGGTCTGACTGCCAAATATTAAGTAGGCCTAGCATGTGCAACCATCTGCTTCTATAGTGCAGTTCTTGGCTTGTTATCACCAAGGCTGACTGAAGACATGTTTTACAATCCAGTTCTTTCCTAAACAGTGCTATCAATCCACATTGTTCTAGTATCTGGAATACATAACTTTTAATAAACTTGGACAAGTTCAGAGAGTATTTTTTTTAGTAAGCAAGTTTATCATTTGAAAATTGTATAGTTGAGTGATATGAATCTAATATCCATCAAATCCAAGTCTTTATTTGGTAATTCACCTCAGCTCATACTTTAAATTTACTGTTCCACTCATAGGTGAATCTTCACAGTTATTCTTACTTGCCGTAAACTCCTTTTGCCTGCCAAACCCACTAAAATTAGAGGATGAATAATAACAGCTTTAACAAGCTATGAGATGCAGTCACCTTCTGGGATGCAGTCACCTTCTGGGATGAACAAACAATAGTTTGCAGAAATCTATAACCGGCAAACTTTCTTTAACTCAGAGAGCAACAGCACAGCCTGTACTGTTCTTCACAATACCTTATTCCAGCGATAATCAGGAGGCTTTCTCCCACTAGCTTTTGATAGGTTGGACTCCTATTCCCTAGAACAAAAAGTTTGCAGGTCATTGATTCCTGCAAACAACTATATAATTTCCTTAATATGGCTAGATAGAAAACTATAAACAAATAGTGGAACAGAGAAAACCCAGGAAACATGTATATACAACATTATAAAAGAAAATCAGAACTTGATCATAACCAGTGGCATAACTATAGAAGGTGCAGGGGTTGCAGCTGCTATGGGGCCAAATACATGGCAGTAGAGAGCCTGACCTGGCCCGGGTATATCTCTGGGGGCATGTCCTAATCATGGGAGGCATGGCCATGAACCCCTAAAATAAAATACAGAAAAAGTAGTACTGTAAGTGCCATCCTAGCCACACTGCACCCCTGCCCATAGCAACATGTGCTGGCTTGAGCAGAAGGGCTGCTGCTGGGCCCCTCCATCAAACCTGGGCCTGGGTAATTAGTACCCCCTCTTAGTGCCCATGCCGCAAAGACAAGGCAAGCAACCCCACTGCACCTTTTTGTTTTTTCACTTTAATTATTAGTAGTGCTGTGCGGTGGGTTTCAAACTATCAGTTTACTACCTGGGAGGGAGGTGGCATGCAGAGCCGCTGCCTGGAGCTGATTATTGTGGACAGGTGAGAATAAGTCATAAGAGGAGTGGCACTGCACAGCTGACAGAAGGATCAAGCTCGGAGGGTGCTGCACAGATCAGCTGACAGCGAGCCCCCGAGTCCGGATTCCGAATTGTAGGTATGAAAGATAATAAGTTAGGGTGTAAGTTGCTGCGGAGAGGGAGGATCGGTACATTTCCCTCTCTCCCTCTTTTTCTTTCTCTTTCCCTGTGACACCCTGTCTCTCTCCCTCTCTCACTTTCCCCCTCTCTTTTGCATCTCTCTTCCTCAGTGGCGTAAGTTCATCCATGACGCCCGGAGGCAAGAAAAAAGTTGGTGCCCCCCCCCCCGCGATAGATAGCTAAAGAGAAAGAATGTCAGTAGTGTCAGAAAAGTGAGGAAATGTGAGGGGAGAGTAAGATAGTGACAGGGATAGAAAGTGAGTGGAAAGCGAGAGTGTCAGGAATAGAGAGAGAGTGGTAAGAGAGAGGGAGGTCAGGTACAAAAAGAAAGGGGATGAGAGGGGAAGTCAAGCAGAGATAGTGGCATCAGGCAAATAGAGATTGGTGACAGTGGGGTCAGGCAGAGAAAGGGATAGGGTGAGGGGGGTCAGGTGGAGAGAGAGGTGTCAGGCAAAGAGAGAGATAGGTGTCAGGCAGAGAGAGAGAGAGAGGGGGGGGGGTCAGGCAGAGAGAGATGGGGGGTCAGGCAGAGAGAGATGGGGGGTCAGGCATAGAGAGAGGGGGGGGGTCAGGCATAGAGAGAGACAGGTGTCAGGCAGAGAGAGACAGGTGTCAGGCAGAGAGAGACAGGTGTCAGGCAGAGAGAGACAGGTGTCAGGCAGAGAGAGACAGGTGTCAGGCAGAGAGAGAGAGGTGTCAGGCAGAGAGAGATAGGGGGGTCAGGCAGAGAGAGAGAGAGGGGGGGGGGTCAGGCAGAGAGAGAGGGGGGGGTCAGGCAGAGAGAGGGGGGGGTCAGGCAGAGAGAGATGGGGTCAGGCAGAGAGAGATGGGGTCAGGCAGAGATAGAGAGGGGGGGTCAGGCAGAGAGAGACAGAGAGGTGTCGGGCAGAGAGGGGGGGTCAGGCAGAGAGAGAGAGTGGTGTCAGGCAGCGAGAGAGGGGGGGGTCAGGAAGATAGAGAGAGAGGGGTGCCAGGCAAAGAGAGAGAGAGAGGTGTCAGGCAGAGAGAGAGAGGGGGGGGGGTCAGGCAGAGAAATGAGAGTGGTGGGTACCAGCCTGGTGCTGCTACAGCCCAGATGCAGGCCGTGCACACAAAGCAGGGTCTGAATGTGAGGTGACGGGAGGAATCAGAGGCTGACAGGTACCTTCCCCATGTGCTGGGCTTGCAACACTGCAGCTCCCCGGGACTCTGTTTGCGCTGCTGCGGGCCGGCTGAGCAGGTGTGTGTAGAGCGTCCTCACCGGCTGGCTCTTCCCCGCAGGCTGTTACGCTTCTGGCTATGATTCTGCCCTTCAATGGCTGCTGGTGATCGGAGGCTAGCCAGGCTGACTCCCGGGCCGCTGACACCACGCAGGGCTGAGCCAGTTCGCTGGGAGCTTGTATGGCGCGCACAGGGGCGGAGCTATACTTTTCTCAATCTCTATCCCTGAGTGGCACCGTCCCGCACTGGCTGCGGAGTCTCCAGGTCAACTCCCGGCTCATGTCTACTGTACTGTTGGCGCGCTGTCGCTTGTGACGGGGGGGGGCTGTACTGCCGAACAACAACTATACAAATAAGCATAACATAGTAGGGTAAGGTAGGCCCCCTGTAAGGTTGGCGCCCGGCGGCAGATGACTCCACTGCCTCCGGGAGTTCCGCCACTGCTCTTCCTGACACCCTGTCTCTCTCCCTCTCTTCCTGTCCCTCTGTCTCTCCCTGATACTCTCAGGGAGAGACAGAGATACTCTCCCCTACCTACCTGACTTTCTCTCACTCACTCTCACTTGTAACCAATGTTCCCTCTAATTTTACGAAGGCTGTGTGCGGCTAAAGATTTTGGCTGTGCAACTTTGGAATGAAATTAAAATTTTTGTGCGTCACTTATATATAACTGGAAAATGACATTCAGCATTTGTGTTAACTTTACTTCAAAATTATATTAAACATTTAAACATTCAAAATACAGTACACAATGTAGTTAATGGGTGAAACACACATTAATTGAGTCCACAACTGCAAAAAGGGACCACTTCTGCTTTGTGCGCTCAGTTGTAATGTCTGTGCGCATGCTCCTCAAGGTGTGTGCGCGCGCACGTGTGCACAGCTTAGAGGGAACACTGCTTGTAACCCTCCCTAACCCTTGCCTTTCCCAGCTCTCTCCCCGACACCCCCTCTCTCTCTCTCTCTCTCTCTCCCTCTCACTCTCTCCCACTCCTGCTGTTTCTCACTACTCTTGCATTCTCTCTTTCTTTTGCTGACACCCTCTCTCCCTTGTCTCTCACTCCCCTAACTCTATCTCCTACCCCTCCTAAGGATTAAACTATCCAAATAATGTAGATGTCTGCAGCAACAGGTGATAGTTAATTGTTCAGAGGATATTGGAAATATGAATACAATAGTTTTAATTAAACAGGTTAATTGGGAAGATCAGCAGCATGCAATAGCCTAACAGTAGAATGAGAGCAACACATGTGCAGCATATGTTCAAGGAAAAAAGTTCCCCCAAAAAGAAAGCAACTACAAAATGCTAATTATAGATATTAATAAGTTTCCATAATGTCATCAAACACAATACATAGCTCAGTGGTTTAAGCTGTTCACTAGTGTTAAAATAGCGCTACAATAATCCCCGGCTGCAATATTGTCTGATTCTGTAGATTTATTTAACATGTATATCTTCACACTAGGGAGTAGCTTAAGTGTATTACTAACGAGTCTCTTATTAGAATCGTCTACTCTTCCAGCATACATGAAGGCCACTGTATGTTTAGGGCTGTGAGGCGGCATTTCATTATTATATTATCTGATGTTGCACAGTGTTTTTATGCTGAGGAATACATAAACATGTTTTATACCATTTCACTTTTATTGTGTGCTTGCATTGACATTTTTATATTTGCTATTTATGGAAGGGAAAGAGATTTGTTTATGAGGGTCATCAGGAAACAAGAAACTAAGCCCACATGCAATATGACTTTCAAAATACCTCCAGGGGATTGAATATCCAAGAAACCCACCCATGTCAGGGATAAAGCATGTGTCGGAAAGAGCACTAGATTACTTCTGGGTATTCGCAGACACAGAGGTTGTAAGTTTTCAGGTTTTCTAAATGATGTTAGAATTAAAATAATATTTTTTGTTCCTCTTTGCGCTCTTCTGTTTACTGTTGTGTCCTGCACCTGTTACAGTAAATTGCAGGTCGTGTACACCGTCTGTATGAGGTCAAGTATGTCCATGTCTGTCCGGTGCACTGACCAATAAGGGAATAGCTTACATTTTCTGAAATATTTTATTTAATTAACCCAGATTGTGACTGTAGGTGTATAGCGCAGCATACTTGGAGGCTTCTACAGTTATTTTAGAATATTATGAGAAATAGAAAGCAAAATGAAAACTATCCTAATCCTGTGACAAACATATTGCACAATATATTTTGATTGTTTTTTTTTTTTTTAATAGCACATATACAAAATTATATTCGCCCAATTGTAATGACAATACAATACAATACTATGTTTATACTGTACATAAGTGATTATTGATTACTGTTACTGGAAATAAAAGTTCTTTATATGATTTAAGCCCCATGTCTGTATGTTTTTGCTGCAAAATGAGTGATGTTACTAAGAAAAGGGCCTAATTAAGGGTTCCCCCGCCCTGCTTAATACAGAAGTGACTGCCCTTCCCCGCCACTTATTTTTTTGCTCACAGTCAGCTGAAATCTGTAACAGGCTGGGGCCTCAGCTCCATTCATATTGCCATTTATCGCCATAGAAGTACCAGAGCCTAGGTCTCTGGTGCCTGGGGCAAGGCAGTCATTTGGTGCCCCCCTAATAAAGACTAAAAAAGCTGATGTACAATGGATTGAGCAGTGCCAAAATCCAATCCCTGTTATGCGGATGCGGGGGGTGGGTGGTGAGCGTCACGGGTGGGTAAGAAGAGGCTCTGCGCTTGGCTGCCCCATGCTCACCTAGAAGGGGAGGCAGCTAGTGGGGATGAAGCGGCTGCCATCTTAGAGTAGAGTGCTGCTGGATGCCAGTGACTTTATACGCCATCCAGGATGGTCAGGACCCCAGAACATCTGGTACCAACCTCGGGTGAGAAGGGAGATAGATGGAGATGAGTGGCTTACCTCAGCGCTGTAACGCTACGAATGGCCGCGACTCAGCGACGGGGTACAGACTCCCCTAGTTCTGTCCTGGCAGTACCTGCAACAGCGGCAGTGGCATCAAGGTCGACATAAGATTTTCAATACTGCCGACAGGCAGTATTTCATGCCCTACCATCCACTAGAGAGAGAAGGGAGAATAGAATAGTTTGGCGTGTGTAGCGAGGTTCCATTAGGGCCAAAAAAACTTGAAAACCCCGTGCCAACCTTTTGACTGTCGACCTTGCCATTGTCGACCTAAAGCTTGTGTCGACCTTCCAACTTTGTCGACCTTAGTGTGTCAACCTATTTCATGTGTCCACCTAAGCCATGTCGACCCAATGCATGTCAACCTAATATTGGTCGATCTAATGACCCATACCCCTCACAGGATCTCCTCATCCTGATGCCCCTACTGTACCTCATTGACAATGGCAAGCAACGCTGCTCCCACAGTTCCCGGCCCCAACTCCAACAGCATCAGGGAATGCTCCCATCCCAGTGCAATCCATTGTGCTGGCGCTGTGCCCCCCGCCGCCCCCCCCCCCCCAGAAACTAGGGGCCTCACTAACATACGGGCCCCATAGCAGCCCCAGGCAGGGCAAAAAAATTAAATGTTGCTTCAGCATTTTCGTCGGGATCCCTCCTCCCCCTTTCCTACTCCTCCAGTGGTCACACTGAATGCCAGGTGTGACATCATCATGCTCAACATTATCAGTGAGCAGTAGTAGTAGTTTGTTTATTTATAAGGCGCCACAAAGTTGATTAGGTGAGAGGTCAGGCGGCGGTCGGTGGTGGAGCGAAGAGGACGGGAGGGAGTGTGGATAGAGATCAGTGAAGAGAGGTAGGGAGCGGTTGGAGAGGAGAGAGCCTTGTAGGTTGTGGTGAGGAGTTTAAAGAGAACTCAGAAAGGAACGGGGAGCCAGTGAAGAGATAGACAGATGGGGGAGGCGGAGGTAGAGCGGCGGGAGAGGAAGATGAGTCTAGCAGCAGTATTAAGAATGGATTGGAGGGCCGGATTAAGGGCCTCCTGGGCCTGGAGCTGAAAATGTCCAAGGGCCTGTTATGAGAAGTGGAGGAGGAGAGGCCAATGTTATGTAGGCATGTAGAACCCATACACTATACACCCCAATGTCTCTCTAAATATATACGGTACTTGTGTAGTTTCACGGCACCAGTATGGCGCCGTGCGTCTGAGTCCCCTTGCGGGGCTCGCTTCGCTCGCCCACGCTGCGGGCTCGGTGGCTCGCTACGCTCGCCACGCTATTTAAAATCAACTCCATGCCAACATGGATAGTGGGGGTATGAACTATCCATGTTGGCATGGGGTTAAGTTACTTTTTTTAACATAGTTTGTGGCAAGCTGGCGCCGTGAAACTACACAAGTACCATATATACAAGTACAAAAATGTCAAAATTGTGTAAAATAGAAATGCATTTGTGATTTATGGCCAACCATGTGACCGTGTGGTGTCTGGTAATCATCAAGTTGTCATGGTCATGGGCTTATTTTTATGTGAAGGCCTGGAGTTGCAGCTCCCCATTGTTAATGTGGCCCTATCAGTGAGAGAAGAGAGGTTGTATAGGTAGGGGCCCCACTGCACTGCTTTGCCGGGGGGGGGGGGGGCATAAAGCTGTTAAGATGGCCCTGCCACTGCTTTCCTTGCTTATTACCTCATCAACCCCATACATACCTTAATAGAAAAGAGCATACATTTTTTTTGCTGCAAAATAACAAACCAGAAATCGGCAGAAGAGCATAATGGAATTACGATACTTCACATACTCTTATCCTGAAAACAGATTAAAGTTTAAACGATCTTAAAATAAAAGGCAAATAGTTGACACTAGATACAATTTAATTCTCTGCAAGTTTTATTGCTCTGTACTATTTGGCAATATCTTACTTAACAGAAGCATTATGACTATTACTTACTGTGTGAAATGCTATAAGCATAGATTACAGTAAATTTCTGTCACTTGGATCAGTTTACATGCATGCCGAAATGTACTATAATTCTAGTAAATTACTTGGAAAATACTGCTTTATATAAATACAGAGAAGTGAGTCATAATTACTGATATTGAACATTTGTACATTCTCCAAGAATCAAAGCTATACTACTAATACGTATATTAAGTCCTGAATTAAATAGATGGAATGCCGCTTCAAGCTGTGCATTTTATACATACAGTTCAGTCATAAATTTGTGGGTTGTTCAGGTTTATGTATTAAATATGCTGTGTAAAGAATTCAGAAAACAGGATGAATATGACAAAATACTAGCATGCGGGAACCATGGAGCATAGGTGACGGGGGAGATGTTAGAACTTAATTTGGTCAGATTCTTTAGGGTTTATGTACTAAGATGGGAGTTCTATTGAAGATGGGGTGTTGCTAGGGGCAAGCAATCAGAGTCTATCTATTATCTTCTAAAAGCGGCTAAAAAAATAAGTAGACTCTGATTGGTTGCTATGGGCAACAGTCTATCTTCAATAGAACGCTCATCTTAGTTAATAAACCCCTAAGATGAGAGTTCAATTGAAGATAGGATGATGGTTTGTGCAACCATCAGAATCTTATTATTATTTATTTAGTACCTCCTAGAACAGTGATGGCTAACCTTGACACTCCAGCTGTTGTTGAACTACACATCCCAGCATGCTCTGCTACAGTTTTGCTATTTGGCCATGCTAAAAATTATGTAGGGCATTCTGGGATGTGCAGTTCAACAACAGCTGGAGTGTCAAGGTTAGCCATCACTGTTCTAGAAGATAACAGACAGAGGTACGAATTCGGCGCTGTCTCCAAAGATGGGTGTCTGAGCATCCCATTCCTGCCTGTTCAGAGATGTTTTACTGGAAGTAGGTAAGGCAAGCAGTGGCCGCTAGAATAAAAGCAATGTCTGTTTTGCTAGTTAGCAGGTTCAAGGATGGGGTAATGGTGGGAATGATAAAGATGCACCAACACTGCTATTTTTAGCACTTTCAAAACTCTGACGTAGGGGCCCCTAAATAAAAGTGTTGGGACAAAATCTAGGTACTCGGGGGTATATGTACACTGCTTATCAAAAAGAGGTGGAAATGCACCAATGTCTTGTGTACCAATGTCAGCCATTCCTTCCCCTGCTTCCCAACTTTCATATGTGTCAGTGCTATCAATAGCAGTTACTGACATACAGGCACATGGATTGGCTAGTCTTTACACTGCTATCTGCAGTCATCTGGTCATACAGGCTTCGAGTCTTTTAACATTGTCAACAATGTCTGCTTATATAAGTAATCTTCTAACCAGACTTCAATGCAGACATTAATACTGTTTGAAAGATTATCATTACTGAGCCCTTTTGTAGTTACCAGTACAGATATTATGGCATGTATGGTCACCTCTAATCTGCATGATGGTGAGTCGTTTAGGTAGCTTTTAGTTTATTTAGTTCAGACAGAAAGATCCAGAATGTGGGCATGGTTAGATGTTTACAGCAATAGCAAATCCATTTCTATGCATACTGCATCATAAAAGTTTCCAGTGGCATCATTGACAGTGAAATATTTAGCATTTTCTTTTTTTTTAAATTTCAACTTTATTTTCATTTTACATATCTTACATGAATATAAAACAATTTCTAAAATGACAGAATGCCTTACATACATTACCCTTTATTTCCCCCACATTGGAGCACTCAATAGTACACAGTAATTTTACAGCTTATCTTTACGTCAAGGGGCGAACTCCACCTCTCCCTCCAGTTTATTCTTAGTTTAGATTTAAATTTATTTTTGTGCCTTATCTACTCCTTAACGATATATCACCCTTAGTATGTACTTTAGTGTTTTATTTATCCTGTGTTCTGTGCTTCGTTATCTTTATTTCGTGTTGTCTTTATCTATATCCCTCTTTAATATAAGGTATATCTACATACCTACTCCCTGTGTACTACCATCTTCTTGAGCTACTTCTTATAAGTGACCTTCTCGCTTAATATATATGTGCATCGTTTTTTATTTTAACTTATTCTAATATATGTGGGATTAACGTGTCTATTTCTGTGGATTTTATTATTCACTCTATTGTGTACTATTTATTCTATTCTTGGGTCTTCTTACGTATATCTTCTATGTGCTTTACCATTTTTCTTATCTCATTCTAATATATATGTGATTCAAATATTAATTTCTTCACTTTTTCATTATTGCCTCTTTTTTGGTGTACCCCCCTTTCCAGGAGCCGTGGGGTTCGCCCCTCGATTTACAATTTTTCCCCCGTCTGTATCCTTCCATATGAAGAGTTTACTTTTTTAACTGATCCGGTTATTTGTATTTCATTCCCAGGTTTTGGGTATGCATTCTTACCATTACATATTCCTATGTCATTTACTACTAATTTCTTTCCCTCCCACCCTCCCCCTTTAGGTTGATTTTTACTTTTTACTTCTTCCCTTTTCACCTTTTTTTTACCTCACATTGTAATTCTGGTTACTTTGATTTCCATTAACTATTACTTCCCCCTTCTACATCTTCCAGTTGTTCCAAACCTTATGGAAAATGATTATCCTCCCCCTTGCCATATACGTAAATTTTTCATGTGCCATAGTAGCGTTTATAAGGGCTTTCCAAGTATCTATATCAGGGCCTTCTTTAGCCATCCACTTACGGGCTATACAGGTTTTGGCCAGAGTAAGTGCTATGATGGCAAACAATCTAAGATGTTTTTCCATTGTCCCCTTCTTTATATTAGACAATACACAGGCGGATGGTGTGCAACTTTCCCTAGGAACTCTTCTGATCACTAATTCATTAATCACCTCTTCCCAGAATTTGTTTACCTCTGGGCAGGACCAGAGCAGATGCCAATAGGTGCCTATATTATTTATGCACTTAGGGCAATTAGCACTATCTCTCCCCCCCGATTCTATACAGTAACTCTGATGTCATATACGTCCGGTGGACTATAAACAACTGAATCTGTTGCTGGTTCACTTGATTAGTTGCTAGAGTTACATTTGCAAGGGTATCTTGCCATTCCTGTTCGGAGATAGGGCCTAAATCTGCCTCCCATTTAGTCTTTAATTCCCCCAACTCATCCCTGTGGATTTCTTGACCAAGGGCCCGATATATATAGGATACCTCATGTCTACTCGGGCATCTCTTGAGTAGTTTTTTAGTTGCTGCATGTTCTATTTTCGGGCCAGCCCTTCCAAATTGGGTGTTACAGGCATGTCGCAATTGCATATAACTAAACAGATATTTGTTGGGAAGTGAAAATTCAGATTTAAGGGACTGAAATGATCTTAACTCCTCATTTTCATATAATTGTCCCAGGGCTTTAACCCCTTTTGATCCCCATATCTTCTCCATTTGTATATTCCCTAACTCTATTAGTGCTCTAGCTCCAACCAGGGGCATTTCAGGGTCTATTCCCTGAGTTCCCAATATTCCTTCCACCTGTTTCCACACCAGATTCATCTGTCTAATAATTGGTGGCCATTTCCGCCTCGTATTACCACTCAGCAACATTTCCAAAGGTGTATGCCCAGGGGTTAAGATCCTAATTATCTCACTAAAGCCATCCTCTTCTATCCCACTTTGGGTCAAATTTCTTAAGTGCGCTAATTGTGTGGCTAGATAGTACAGCCAGAGGTTCGACAATGCCAATCCACCCTCCCCTTTTGGCCGGGTTAAAGTTTTTAATTTTAATCTTGGTCTTTTATTAGACCAAATTAAAGATGATATTAATCCTTCTATCTGACGAAAAATTTGTCTTGGAAGATAAACTGGGGAGTGGTGTAACACATATAAAACCTTCGGCTGCACTATCATCTTAACCAAGTTGATTTTCCCTGTTATCGTCAAGGGAAGACGCCCCCAGGGTTCTATTTTAGATTTGATATACTCAATTTGCGGGGTTATGTTTAATATTTCAAACCTTGAGGTGTCCCTCGCGACCCTTATCCCCAAATACTGGAACTCTTCAACCCATTTAAGTGGGGCCGGGGCTGTAATCAATGGGGGACATGGGCCCTCCAGGGGTAATATGCATGATTTGTTCCAATTGATATTAAGGCCCGAGTATCCCCCAAATCTCTCCACCGTCCCCACCATCTCCGGCACTGCCTCCAAGTGATTACGTACAAAAAGCAGAATATCATCTGCGTACAACGCTATTCGGTTTTCCTTTTTCCCAATATTAATTCCCTTTATTATTCTACTCTCTCTTATGAGGCATGCCAGAGGTTCGATGGCCACAGCAAAGAGACCGGGGGACATCGGGCATCCCTGCCTTGTGCCCCTTTTAATCTCGAACCTAGGGGATATATAATTATTTACTGAAACTCTTGCAGCTGGACATGAGTACAGTAATTTGGTCCAATTAATGAACACCGGGCCAATCCCTATCCAATCCATAGCCTCCCACAAATAGGTCCATTCAATAGTATCGAAGGCTTTAGCCGCGTCGAGTGAAATTACAGCCGCGGCCTGCCTTTCCTCCTGCTGTACTTGCAGGTGGAGAAACAGTCTTCTCAGGTTAGAAGTTGTAGACCTTCCTGGCATAAAGCCGGCTTGGTCACTATGTATAACTTCTAATAAAACCTGGCTCAACCTATTTGAAAGGACCTTCGCCAAAATTTTTACATCATTAGTTAACAGGGATATTGGCCTGTAGGATTCCACCTCCTTGGGATCTTTATCTTTTTTAAGAATAACTGTTATTAGGGCTTCTGACATTGAAGCAGGGAGTTTTCTATGTAAGTAGACTTCGTTAAATAAAGTCAGGAACCTAGGGGAGAAGAATCTACTATACTTTTTATAGAGTTCTTGGGGTATTCCATCCATTCCAGGCGCCTTCCCCCCTGGAATGGAGGCTATTGCCACATTAATCTCATCCAAAGTTATGGGGGCGTCTAGGATTTCCCTAGAAGCGAGGGACAGGGTTGGATGACTTATATCAGCTAGATAGCTTCGGATCTCCTCAGGGGTATATATCTGATTAGATTGATATAATTGTGAGTAAAATTGTCTAAATTCCTCAGCTATCTCAGGTGTCTGATAGACCGAGCTTCCTTCTTTTACTTTTATTTCTATTACTGTGTTTGCGGGTCTATCCTGTTTTACAATTCCTGCCAGAAAACTCCCAGGCCTGTCCCCTTCAACGTATCTTAAATGCCCTGCGTATAATTCCCGTATTTTTTCCTTTTCCTCTAGGCATTGTCGCCAAGCCTCTTGGGCATCCCTCCATTTCATTTTATTTTCCTCAGTGCTACTAAGGAGATATAGTGATTCCAAGGTACTACAGTTTTTTTCCAACTCCTGCTCTTTAACCCGGTATGATGTTTTTAGCCCCGCTATCTCCCTTATCAAGGTTCCCAAATAACTTCAATGGGCGCTGAACCGTTATTGGTCAAGAAGAATTCATGCCACATAGCTTCGAGTTTCTCCCCCTCCTCCAATTGTGTCAACCAGAATGTATTCAGTCTCCAAAATGTAAATCCCCTTTTGTCACCCAAGTTCACTTTATACAATATTGGGGAATGATCTGAAATACCCCGTGTTAGATAAGTGATTTCATGGGTATTCGGGATTAACTCTTCGGATACTAGTACTAGGTCAATTCTTGAAAATGTGTCGTGAGAACTCGAGAAACAAGAGTATTGCTGTACTTCCGGGTATTTCTCCCTCCATACATCCAGCGGTGTAGCTAGGTGCCATGGTGCCCGGAGCAAGGGCATATTTTGCGCCCCCCTACCCCGGTAATGAATTAGGGGCGTGGCTAACATGTGTTTGCATGTTACATTTGAAAAGAAAAAACTTAAAAAATAAGACACTATATAAGACGCTGTAACGGAATCTGCTGCACTATATAAGACACTGTAACGGAATCTGCTGCGCTATATAAGACGCTGTAACGGAATCTGCTGTGCTATATAAGACACTAACGGAATCTGCTGCACTATATAAGACACTGTAACGGAATCTGCTGCGCTATATAAGATATTGTAACAGAATCTGCTGCGCTATATAAGACGCTGTAACGGAATCTGCTGCACTATATAAGACGCTGTAACGGAATCTGCTGCGCTATATAAGACACTGAAATGGAATCTGCTGCGCTATATAAGACGCTGTAACGGAATCTGCTGCGCTATATAAGACGCTGTAACGGAATCTGCTGTGCTATATAAGACACTGTAACGGAATCTGCTGCACTATATAAGGTGCCGTAACGGAATCTGCTGCGATGTATAAGACACTGTAACGGAATCTGCTGCGCTATATAAGACACTGTAACGGAATCTGCTGCGCTGTATAAGACACTGTAACGGAATCTTCTGCGCTATATAAGACACTGTAACTGAATCTTCTGTGCTATATAAGACACTGTAACGGAATCTGCTGCGCTATATAAGACACTGTAACGGTATCTGCTGCGCTATATAAGACACTGTAACGGTATCTGCTGCGCTATATAAGACACTGTAACGGAATCTGCTGCGCTATATAAGACACTGTAACAGAATCTGCTGCGCTATATAAGACACTGTAACGGAATCTGCTGCGCTATATAAGGTGCCGTAACGGAATCTGCTGCGCTATATAAGACACTGTAACGGAATCTGCTGCGCTATATAAGGTGCCGTAACGGAATCTGCTGCGATGTATAAGACACTGTAACGGAATCTGCTGCGCTTTATAAGACACTGTAACTGAATCTTCTGCGCTATATAAGACACTGTAACTGAATCTTCTGCGCTATATAAGACACTGTAACGGAATCTGCTGCGCTATATAAAACACTGTAACGGTATCTGCTGCGCTATATAAGACACTGTAACAGAATCTGCTGCGCTATATAAGACACTGTAACGGAATCTGCTGCGCTATATAAGGTGCCGTAACGGAATCTTCTGCGCTATATAAGACACTGTAACGGAATCTGCTGCGCTATATAAGACACTGTAACGGAATCTTCTGCGCTATATAAGACACTGTAACGGAATCTGCTGCGCTACATAACATGATGACAGCTGTAAATAAATAAATATACAGCACAGCAGGGCAGCAGCAGATGCCAGAGAGATTCACTCCCCCCCCCTCCTCCCCTCCCCCAGGACCCACGAATCCCCCAAACCCCAAGTGTATTATTAATCTTATTACATCATAAATTAGCTGTAAAAAAAAAAAAAAAAAAAAATCCACCTTGAATAATGTTAGCAGGGCGGCACGGTCGGCAGTAGAAACTATCCTCACCAGCGCTTGGGATGGCTGTGGCTGATGACGGAGGAGGGAGTGAGAGGCAGGCGACTGTTTGAGGAATCTGAGTGCTGCTGCGCTGCGCTGCCCGGAAGCCGGTCCGAGCAGCATCAGCAGCACGAAATTACAATGGAGTGACAGAGTGACCAAGCGTCACGGACCGGGCAGGGGGCAGGAGGCAGGCGCCGGGCAGGGCAGCCGCCGGGCAGGGCAACCGCCGGCGCACGCTGCCCGTATTGATCTTTCTTCTGCAGGTATGATTTTTGCGGAGGGGGGGCGGGCCGGCGGCGCCATCCGACCAATCGGCGCCCGGAGCAGGAGCTCCGGTGGCTCCGCCCTCCCTACGCCTCTGCATACATCCCAAAGTCCCATTTCCTTTACTATTTCTGAAAACCCTGTTTTCCGTAGTACACCTCCCGCACTCCGTGCCCTCTTTCTATCCAAACTTGGGTTCATTACATTGTTAAAATCCCCCATCATCACAATGGGTACATTAGGGTATAGTGCCATGAAGTCTGCTGCTGCTCTTAACACATCATAACTGAATGGTGGTGGTATGTATACTGCCATCAGCAGCAGAGTCCTGGACCTAATTCGAGATTTAATAAAAATATATCTTCCCCATTGGTCAACCATTATCTTGTCCATGGTAAATGGAACCCCTCTACGTACCAACACGGAGAACCCCTGGAGGTGGAGGTGTGGGTTGAGTGGTAAGCCCATCCTATCCAAGATTTTTTTAGTGATAGCACCTTGCCACCTTCCAAGTGGGTCTCCTGTAGGCAAATTATATCTGCGGCCTGCTGGCGGAGGTATCTCATGACAAGAGCTCGTTTTATTTTGTTGTTCATTCCCCTCACGTTCCAAGTGAGGAAGCTATAATTTACCGACATTCCCCTTTTCGGTTAAGGACACAACCAGGGGTAGTTAATTTTCTCTCAGTAACCATTTCATAGCAGCATAAGGCTCCCTTACTCCCACTCTTCATCAACCTAACCCTTTCCCCCCCTCCACCTACCCCCCCTTCCACCCCCCTCCCTGCATGCCCTCCCTCTCTTCTATCCATGACATGCTTAATACCCAATCCTGCCCACCCCCACCTATTCCCCTTCCTATTTACATCGAACTGTTTTGAGGCAATCAATTTAATTGCTACAGGTTGGGGGCTCTCCCCCGCTCCCGAAATCATCATACTTCTAGACTCCCCAGCGAGACCAACCAATCCTTTTTTCTCCTTTCCTCCCTTCCCTCCCTCCTCACCTCCTCTCTCCCCCCACCTCCCTTCCACCATCTTTCCAACAGAACCGTTCTCACGTTTTCCAATAGAAGAAAAAGAAGAAAAGATATCAAGCATTAAACCATTTCCCTGTCAACAAGCTAACACCTATTATACTGCATGCCCCCCACACAGAAAAAAAAAGAGAGAAAAAAAAAACCCACCCCTGAATTATAATTCATTGCACATTTGCCTGGAAATTCCAATACCAACATAACCTCTTTTTTAAGGAACCTAGGATTTCCACAGGCTACAAATTGGGGATTCTCCCCCTCCTCCACAATCATTATGCTCACAGGGTCCCCCATAGAGTGATTCGTCATTCTCTGACAGCAAAGAGTCACTCTGAGGAGTGTCTATTACAATCTCAAGCAGAGACCCAGTAAGCAACCGACCAGAAATATTCCTAACACCCCCTTTTCTCTTTTATGGGGGAAGGGGGGGAAGGGATAAAAAAAAAAAAAAGGGGGGGGGGGGGACAAGTCAGAAGGGGGGACAGTTAACACATTTTACTTTACTCTTATGCTTTTTATCTGGCTAATTAGCTAGAATCCATTGCACGTTTGCCTGGAAATTTAGAGTCCAGCCAGGCTGCAGCTTCTTTTGGTGTTAGAAAGAATTTTGTATTTCCCTCATAAACCACTCTGAGCTTAGCCGGGAAGAGCACTGCATATTGGATCTCCAGTTCTCTCATGCGTTTCTTGATCTCGTAATATTGTGCTCTTTCCCGCTGAACCCCGATAGCATAGTCCGGAAACACTGAAATCTTTATGGTGTCCCATACTAATGGGCCTTTAAGTCTCGTTAATCTGAGAATAGTGTCCGGATCTGCGTAATGGAGTATTTTTGCGATCAAGGTGCGAGCTGGTGCCCCTGGAGGAGATGGTCTCATGGGGACACAGTGGGCTCTCTCCACTGAGAAGTATTTAGAGAAGGCGTCCTGCCCATATACCTTTACCAACCAGTTCTCAAGAAATATTTCTGGGTTTGCTCCTTCTACCTTTTTCCGGCAGCCCTACGAATCTTAAATTCTTTCTCCTGAAACGACCTTCCATATCCGTCATCTTCATATTAAGTGATTTAAGTTGAGAAGCCATATCCTCCATTTGTACTGCCAGAGGGGTCACTTTATCCTCTAATGCTGATGTGCGAATTTCCACTTCCTTGACCCTTTCTTTTACTCTTTGGACTGACTGTTTTATCACATCAAGGTCTTCTTGAACCTTCTCAATTTTATTAGCCAGACGCCCCTCACTTGCCGCAAGGGCATCCAGTACTTTTTGTATTGAGGATTCACTTTGTTCTGACTCTGGAGGGGTAGTCGGGGGGGAAGTCCCTTCTCTGGTAGCCGGAGTTGGGGTGACTGGCTGCCTTGAGAATTTGGCAAGCTTATTAGCTGCAGTTGTATTCTGAGTTTTCCCCATTTGTAACTTGGGGGGCACCGCTGCTCTGCTGTTTACAATTTTTAGGAGACTCCTATACTAGGAGAGAGGGGAAAGAGGGAGAGGGCAGGTATATAGTGTCTTTTTATGGGTTTTTATCCCCTTTTTCTTTCCTCCTAAGCACACAGTACCATTAATCTCAGTCCACAAACCTTTCCCCTTTCTTTTCCCTTTGAGTTGCAGGGATATACTTGAAAAGTAATGTCTTATAAATGAGAAAGAGGTAAGTTACTCACAACGTCGCTGGGTCATCCACATATGTCACTGGTCCCTTTGTTTAACCAGGGGGCACCATTCAGCTCCAGTCTTTCCTGCTGCCACCAGGTCGGATCCTGCCCGCCTCTCGCCGGTCACTCCTCTCCCCTTTTACTTGAGGAGGTACCGGTACCACTCTGCTGCTATCGCCAGCTTCAAACCGCCACCGACCAGACCAGCAACTTCCTCACTCCAAGGCAGGCTCCACCGCTTTTCAGGGGGTCACCGCCCAAGCAGGCTCCACCGCTTTTCAGGGGGTCACCGCCACACTCAATCCCCCAGCTCAGCCGGCAGCCGCCTCACTCCCTCAGCGATATATGGATCTTGGCTCAGTGCTTAGCGGGGCTCTCGCGTCACTCTGCTTTCTCGCGCACTCCGTCCCCGCGTTGCGCCAGCGTCCTGGGGAGTTCCCCTCGTCTCTCACCGCGGGTGGCTCGGTGCTGCTTGTCTGTCTCCGGCTTCCAGCCCCGTGCAGTCGTCGGCTGCCTACGTCACCTCCGGTCCCAGCGCCCACCTCCTCTCACGAGGTACACGCTGCCGGCACACTGATCACTTCCTTTCTCCTCACCGCACCGCAGCGCGTCTCAGGTAATGGGGGAGAAATAGCAGGGGGGGAAGGACTGCACTTTCATCAGCCGAGATTGGACCCTCCTCGCTGGGGAGCTCTATACAGGATCACTGCCATTAGCATGGAGCGGGAGAGAGCAGCGACCTACGTCTCACTCCCTACCCTCCGTAGCCACGCCTTCGTCTCAAATATTTAGCATTTTCAGGAGCGTAACTTCATCCCATGTGTTCCAAGGCAAGATACAGTTGGGACAACCACCGCCCACCAACTGTACCTATAAAGCTCTTCTTCTTCTGTAGTAAGGGCCTGATTCATGTTCACTTGCAAAAGCAAATTCTCTCTCTAATGGACAAACCATGTGCACTGCAGGTGGGGCAGATGTAACATGTGCAGAGAGAGTTAGATTTGGGTGGGGTTTGTACTTATATTGCAGTGTAAAAAAAGCAGCCAGTATTTGCACTGCACAGAAACAAAATAACACCCAAATCTAACTCTCTGCACATGTTACATCTGCCCGCACCCATACACAGCCCCACACACGCATTCATGCTAAACAACGCCCTTAACACATTGAGTGACTTCGCAACAGTACACAAAGGGGAGTGTACTCCAGCTAAGCGCACACTTGCATGCTCTTGGCCACATTCATGTGAGTGCAGGATCATGCATTGTGCATGTGAGCAGCCTCTGTGGTTTTGTTTATTAGCAACTCCAACCATACACACGTTTGATTTCGTAGGGGACTTGTGAACGGATTTAATGGATGCAAGCTTCAGCATCCTAACAGGGTGGCACATGAGCATTTTATACCTTTTTCCCACTGCAGCTCTAAAAATAGTGATCTATGCAAATTTGCATCCATGCGAGTCAATCAGAATAACCCCCCTTAACTAGTGCTTCATTAAAAGTGTCACTGCCTTGACAGGGGGACAGTGTTTTGGGAATGAACTTTCATATATGCTGATATAAAGACTAATAATTGTCACCTAGGTTACACACTTTTTTGTTTTTTATTGAGTGCTTTATGTAATGTATTTGCTTTCACTTTTTACCCTATTGTCAACTGTACAGTATGTGCATACCAAATTATGTTATGCTGTTTGAATGGGAAACATTGTGCCAGAACATTTTTTATGCAGTCGCAATTACATACAGAACATGGACATACTGCATTTTGATGAGATGCTGCTTGTATGTCCGATTAGCAAATGATGAGCATAAGATGCATTTAATGGGGAAACAATAAAAAAAATGTACAGTACATGAGCTATTTTGACCGAAATAAAAATATTTTGTATTTTTTGAGGTTCAAAATAATTTGTACATTGTTTATTTGTTACGACTATGCTTTCATTTTGTAATTGTATGTGATAGAAGATAGAATATGGGGACCGATTCTGAATCACTTGTAGTGATCTGAATTTGAACTCTGCACAGATGGTTAGAGTTTTTGCATGCGCATTTCTGCGAACGGCCGCGGCGAGTTCAACACTTGGCGGCCCATTCACAGGGAGGAGGGAGGGACGGCAGCGGATGGTGGCGGTGAAGGCGCTGGGCCATGGGAACACCCAGCGTTTTATGGGTGTCCCCATGAAAATGCTGGGCATTCCCATGGGTATGCAGGTTGGCTGATGCCTGCAGGGGGCAGGTTGCTGATGATGCACAACGTCAGCCGCCCACCCTATCTTCGTCCCCACTGACTTTTATTTGCAAAGCTAGGAGAAATCATTCGATGGTCAGTGACCATCGAATGATTTCTCCTGCAGCAGAGACATGCAAGGGGATGTGCCTTCAGCTGGGCGACGTCACAAGTGCTCAGTAATCTGCAAACTTCGCAGATTACAAAATAAACCAATATCACCCCCATGGTCTCTGGAGTGCCAGGTTTAGTAGTTTCATTAACTTACTAGTTTTTCTAGACATAGGGCGGTATTCAATGAGCCTGATTCGCCATGTTTTTATGGCGAATTTGTGCTGTTTGGCGAATTTTTGACTAAAACGGTGAATCACCCTATTCAATGACCAGATGGCGAATACATTTGAAGGTTTTTTTCGCCATGATTCACCGAGTAGCAATCGCTATCTTTTTATGGTGAATTGGAATGTGAACTTTTAAAATAAAGTGTTTTGTTTTTTACATTTGGTGTAAAAAAATCAGGAATTTTATTCTGAGGAGGGGCATGCTATTTTTATTCATGTGCTGTAAGCACATGAATATATATTTAATTAAAAAAATATATATATATTTTTTTACACCGCAGCCAGCAGGGGGCGCTGGAGCCGAGCCGCTCATTAGATATTCATATATTCACTGCACCCGATCGTTACATATGCACGATCGGGTGTAGTGAATATACCCGGTCCCCTGCTGGCACCCCCGGGGGGCAGCCTGTGCTGCCTGGCACCCGGGGAGCCCACCTCCCCCCCACATACGCTCTGGGGCAGGCAGAGAGACTTCCATCTCCCTGCCTGCCACCGTCCTCAGGCTCCCTGCGGCGTTCGCCGCAGGAGCTCATATTCGCCGGTCAGGGGCAGCGAGCCCCTGACTCGTTGAATACCGGAGCCGGCGAGGCTCCGGAACGTGGCGAATGTGCAGCGAATCCTAAACAGGATTCGCTGCACCTCGCCGGTATTCACATTGAATACCGCCCATAGATTACTGTATCTCATACTTGACTATAGATGTAGTTAGAAGCTACAACACCTGGCATGATGTTTGTAAGAAGCTGCATAACTGTCTTTTTAATCCTTATTATACAACATACCATGAAATATTTTTTATTCTGCGTTGCACAGAATATTGTCATTTTTCAAAATCCAAAAATAGACAATTGTTTTTACCTGTGGAATCACATAAATGTACCAAGAAGAATATTGAAAATAAAACAGCTTGTACTTGTTTGTACTGGACTAAGAAGGGGTTTAATATAGGGGTCAAAATTGAGCAATGCTCTTTGATTTTCAAAATAGATAATGTTCATTATTTCAGTTTTACTGTACCAAAAGGAGGCAAAGTAGAACAGATGAATGATGAAATGATTTAAATGATGAAATTATTTAAAGCTAATCTTCATTTGGTGAAAACATCAAATCATACAACTTCAGGACTATTAAAGTAATAGGGAAATTTTTTTGTTACCTGCGCACCGAGTATATACTTATGTTTTAGACCGTGCTGCTAAATTACAGGGCTGTTCACCTTGTGCTAGTTTGAATGTTTTTGGCGGTAGGATTCAGCGCTCGAGGTCTTGTGAGTGAGTAGATGAGATTATTGATGTTGTTAGCCTTTTTACTAGATGTAACTGAATCTGTCTAATTCTGTGGCACTTGATAATGTTTGCAACAGTGTCAGTATGGGTACATTGCTTGCGTAATGTTGCAATTAAAGGATACCATTAGGGAGTTTGTTTCTAAAATATGTGTATCAAAGACATTCTGAACAACGTCTAATTTAAGTCAGAGAATATAAAATATTTAAATGATACCTAGATGACAGCTATACAATGAAAATAGATTTATTTATTCTTAGCACATATTGTGAACAATAATAATTGCAGGATTTGATTGGATCAATCATATATGCCCAAATTGATCCAATTAAATCTGGTAATTATTATTGTTTGTCATATGTTCTAAGAATAAATAAATCTATAAATCTTATTTTATATTCTCTGACTTCAATTAGACATTGTACAGTGTCTTTTAAGGCCCAAACACACTGTGCGATTATGCCCAGCATATATGGACAGAGATTTCAGCTGTCATCGCTGGGGGGAAAGCCGCTCAGTGCATACACACTGAGTGCTTTCCCCCCTGCCTGCCACTGTCAGCGGGGGGTGGACGGCTTTGCATAGCGCAGCTTATGCAAAGCCATCCATAAAGCCGCTCATCTGCCGGCAATACAAGCAGATGAACGGCTTTCCCGGCGATGATGCGGGAGCGCGCATCACCGTTCATCACCGTTCATCGCCGGCCTGAACACACTGGGCGGATTTGAGCTGAAAGCCGCTCAAACTTGATGTTTTGAGCGTCTTTCAGCTCAAAATCGTCCAATGTGTATGGGACTTAATACACATATTTTACAAACAACTCCCTAATTGTATCCTTTTAATTGCAACACTACGCAAGCACTGTACCCATACTGACACTGTTGCAAACATTATCAAGTGCTACAGAATTAGACATATTCAGTTACATCTAGTTAAAAGGCTAACAACATCAATACACCCATCTAATCACAAGACCTCAAGCTCTGAATCCCACCCCCAAAAACTATTAATTTTTGCAGTATCACAGATTGGGGACAATTCTGGGACAGATGCATCTTCGCAGAGGCAGAACTCTGGGAGGCAATGGAGTCATCTGCCGCCGGGCTCCTGCTCCCAAGGGGGCACCTATTGAAAGCTGATGATATCACTTCTGTGTCTGACTCCCCCTCCCAGCAGGACCATAGAAGTACAGTTTCTTTATTTTAAACATAATATACATAACATACATACACACTTAAATTTATATAAGGTGTGTGTGTGTGTGTGTGTGTGTGTGTGTGTGTGTGTGTGTGTGTGTGTGTGTGTGTGTGTGTGTGTGTGTGGCAAACTTACGCCACTGCATCTTTGTGTATAGATGAAAAAGTATCTTTATTGTACCTCAGGCAGGTCTTAAACAAATGACCAAAACAAGAAAAAAGCAACTGACAGTGCAAGACAATGTAGCACAAGAACATGATATATAAACATTGCTGTATCAGCTGTTGAACAATGAAATAAGCATGAAGGTTGTAGAAACCGAGGGTTAGGTGCCATCAGCAAAGTATGGAGTAGATCATACCCCTTCCACACCCCAGATTTAAAATGGGTTATTGCCAGGCTGACCTGGGTTGCAGCTTTGAGTGAAAGTATCCCTAAAAAATAACCTAGTCCAAGAATCCAACCTGGCTTAGGGGTTACGGAACTGTGCGAATGGTTAACTCGGGTCATTCCACCTTGGTCCTGTTAACCCTATAGAAAGCTGTCTCACTGACACTTGGTGATGATGTCATCTCCATGTACCATCAGAGGAGAAGTCACTGCAATAATCCAGGTCCATCCTGCAGTGTGGGTTTGAAGACACGTGGCTTGAAACCTGTATTCAGTGACCTGGGCTAGACCCAGGCTTTTGGTTATTATTACTAAGATAAAAAAGCAAGTGTGTGCCCTGTTCTTGAGAACTCACATTCTAAACAGTTACAGCATTGATTACATTATTATTTACAATATAAAATCAAATGAATTTTTATAATGTGAACATGGATCAGCAGGGGATAGAAGTTGATAGGACTAAAGGGACTTTTAGCCAATCAGATAATTTGTGCATGGCAGACAGTGTTTCAGAAAACAGCAGGATGTCAATGTAAAGTATGTTGTGGATTGTGTTAGGCCTACAATGGGCACTCTAACATAAGCACAGAAATAAGTTGCCATGTGTGGATCCAGTCAAACTAATATGGATTGATTGTGATGTCAGATATCTTATATATATATAAAATGTGTGCGAAAACTTCACAAAGTATTCATACTGGATCCAAAAACACATACTAAAAGGGCTGAAGTCCTGGTCAGACCACCTGTTGATAAATGCTAGACAGAACTGTGACACAGGGAGCTTGTATGGATTTAGGCAAAAAATGAATGAACTGTAATAACTGGCAGAAATAACCATAATTCAATGACCAGAAATAACCTGACTGGGTCAACAATTAACCAATTATCTAAATAACTGACAGAAATGGAATTGGGGAAGACAAAAAAAATAGTTTTCCCAAAAGCCATGGAATTGCAACATTGATTACAGAAGCAAAACTCTAAACCCATCTTGCAGTCTAAAAGAGATTAGAAAACTGAACAGAAGGTAAAGCTGGGGATCAGGGCTACTGGTGTCACCCCATAATAATGAGATGGGCAGCCGCCTTATGGGAGTGTTGGAAGAGCTGCTAAGCTGCTAATTATTATTTAAATGTTGACAGTTACACCCAACTCATTGGTAACATTGGGGCAGATGTATGAAGCAGTGATAATGGAGGAGAAGTGATAAAGTGGCTGGTACTTAAACACCGCCCAATCAGCTCCTAAATGTGACTTTTCAAACCAACCTCTAACTTAACAGTTAGGAGCTGATTAGACGGGGGTATAAGATACCAAGCAACATTGGTTACTTCTGCTAGTGCATTATATATTTTCATACAATTACATACTGTAATATAAACAAATAAACAATATTTGTGCAAATTTTGCTATGATTGGGTGATATTGAACATATTTCATTAGTATGCATAAAAATAGAACAATCCCTGCTGATGGCGCTTTATCACTTTGCAAACAACAGTCGTGGCGCTTATCCCTAACAGAGCAATGTTTGAAAGCACCACAACAAACAGATAAATATAGAAGGAAAAAGCACTAAAGTGAATCGAAGAAACTATAAACTTAAAATTCCATGGTAGCTTAGAGCAAAAAGTACAAATGTTTTTGTCATTTGCAAACATAATAAAATCATTATGTGTTTTTTAATGCTTTTATTCTGTGATCTAAATCAACATCCTCACTTCCTTGCAGTAAGCCCTCGTGCTTTGCTAATTTTATGGCTGAACCGGATTCGTTTCAACACTTTTGTTTTCATTAAAATCTGCTACTTTTCATTAAAACTAGATTTCCTACTAAACAATATTTACCAGGTGTGTAGAAAAACTATATGATGTATGTGGACAGCTGTCTCTTTACGCTAATAACATTCAACAATAATCCAAATTGATATCCATATTGCTTTATATTCTTCTAAATATTTTATATATTATTTGTGTATTTATAATTATGAACAAATACGTTACTTCTATTACAGAAAATAAATATTAAACAGTAGACCAATAATGGCCTTCCACTGCATATAACATGTATATCCCTTTTACACCTAAAAGCCGGGTCACACCGAAAAGTCAGGTTTTGGTACCTGGAGTTTATATTTACCCCATCAGGGTGATTTCCTGTTTATGGTATTTCTGCATATATTTGTGTGCTTTTGCTGTGCTTTTGTGTTGTGTATATTGTGTTTTGTGTATGCGACGAGGTCGCCCATGGTATGCAACTAGGTCGCTTTTGCATTTTGCTCCCTGGTTTGTCTGTTGTCGGCGGTGTGCCATTAGATAATTTTATATGCCAGCCTTTATTTAGTTATCCTCTTGGTCATCTCCTTGCAGATTCCGGTAACCTGTATATATCTGGAAGACCTGGTGGCATCGGAGTTGAGGCGGACTTAATCTGCCTTTGCAAATGTGGCTATTATAGGTGAAGTCCTAGTTTCGGCAGGTATTCACCATCTTCAAGGAGGGGCCAACAAAGGTAGAGTAGGGTGCGACCTGGCCGCTCTAAACAACGGTCATGGCTGTGGCTTCACACTCAAAGACCATAACACTAAATGAACTTAATTATAACTTTGTAGCGCTGTGTACACAGAAATAAATTGCCAAATCAAGTATTTAGTCTACAGTATTTAGTGACTGATT
Organism: Crinia signifera; assembly: GCF_055691185.1. Taxonomy (NCBI): domain Eukaryota; kingdom Metazoa; phylum Chordata; class Amphibia; order Anura; family Myobatrachidae; genus Crinia; species Crinia signifera. Next base: position 262,114,894 of record NC_139218.1, read on the forward strand.
TCAGGGTGGGCCCTGGGCATTTGCCAGTAAAGCTTCCCTGTAATTACGCCTCTGCTACTAAGTCATTTACTATCACTTTGAGTAAAGTCACAACTGCACTGTTTAAACAGTTTGTTCTTTTAACAAAATATTGCTGGTTTAAAACTCATACATGTTTTCTTGGGATAAATTCGGATGACCAGAGTTCATGATGCCAGTGGTCAGAACTCGAATGCTGTAATCCCAAAGGAGCTAGCCAGCCCCGGTTACAAACTGATCGGGATATTGGCCGTCAGTATTCAGCATTGGCAACTTGATCCTTTTGAAGATCCCGCACCAGTGTTTAGATCAGGCATGTCCAACGTTGGCCCTCCAGATGTTGTGAAACTAGACATTCCAGCATGCTTTGCCACAGTTTTGCTATTAGAGAATGCTTAAACTATTGCAAAGCATGCTGGGATGTGTAGTTTCAAAACATCTGGAGGGCCAACATTGGACTCACCTTCAATTTCACTTTATTGACATGAGTTGAATCCTGTTTTATTCAACTCATGTTAATAAAGTGAAATTGAAGGTGAATTCATTTGAACAGATAAGTATTCTATTTTTATTTTATATTTTGTAAAAATGCAATGATTTATTTCCACTCATATATTCTCATTGTGTCTGATTCATAGTTGTACTCTATGTGGTAACAATGGTGGCAGCTAATACATTGCCGAAACAACAGCTTTTACGCCGCAACTCCCCATTTTCTCCCACAGCAGACACTCCCCATCAATCACTTGTCAATGAATCCTTACTGCAAGTGTAATCGCAAATCAATCACCACATGTGCACATGGCAGCAGTGATGCATGTGCAGTTTATCTATCTATCTATATTGCTCAATTGGGAGAACATTTTCAGGATGTGCAACTGGGAATTGGGCTCCTTGTGCTTTGCTTTCACTCTAAAAGGGGAGACAGTAAATTCTGCTCCTTATATACCAGGTTGGGACAAGTATTACATAACGACACCACTATGTAGATCACCTTGTTCTATGAGTCTTGCATACTTTGTGGCTGGTCATAACCTTTGCATAATCAGCCCACACTGGTTGCCATTCTACTTTACTGGTTAAATGCCAGCCCAGGCTACAGCCCAGGCCTCTGGTTACATGTTAATTAGGGAATTGCCTGGAATGCAGTATTTATTTGTTTAGAAACATTTTTTTAAGGTTAATATGACAGCTGCCAATATCAAGTTGAGTATGATGACCTGTTTATTTAGTAGAGTTGCATAATGATCAATGTGTTTACCCTCCATTTGAATTGAACATAACTCGAGATCCTCTTTAAGATGCATTATATTATCACTTCCATACTTCTTAAGGTACATTTTGTAACACATAGCTCTGGCAAGCCTGTTTCATGTGTGACAATCAGTCCTATACCTACTTCCCTAGTAGCACCTACTGGTGCCATACAATCAGGTCACAAACCTTTGGTTTAGCTGTCAGTCTTTGGTATTTCCCAGTTGATATCTGGGTATGACACCTGCTGCCTTCAGTTCTCACCTTGCTGCTGCATTACTTCCTAAATTTCCTGCTGACCTCTGGTTGCTGACATTTTATATCCCTGAATCCATTGCTGTTTGTTCATCTTAACATTTTAATATTGGGCTACAGGACTCATTGTGCATGCTGAAGGCATAGGGTAAATCAGAATCCCCTGTCCACCTGCAGAACACTACAGTAGAGACTGAAAAGTGTGACAGTACCGATGAAATCAGGATGGTTGGGAGCTATGCCTTGTGGTTCAACTTCTAAGTGGTCATCATTACATCAGTATTGTTAGTATTCTGTTGGGCTTCTTTGACCCTGTTATAGAGCTGATTGGCTGGCTGTTTTTCACTCTCCATTTTTGTAGCTATATATATCTGACCTTTGGTATCTGGATGGCTCATAGCCAATGTCTAAATAGACAATCATTAGGTCAACACCAAAAGGTCGACATGCACTAGATTGACATGAACAAAAGGTTAATATGCACTATGTTGACATTTACAAACAGTCAACACACGCAAAAGGTCAACATGGCTTAGCATTCACGTGGACTCTGATTGGGAAAGGTAAAGTGTGTTGAATGTAGTGGTTGCGGAAAGAGACACCTGATCCAAATCATGGCAAAAGAACTGAGGTGTTGACATGGTAACAAAAAAAGGTACTTGTTTCCTAGCATGTCGCCAGCAATAAAAATTGTATCCATCGGGACCCCAAAAATCACGTTGATTGCATCGCATGCAACCAAATCGCATGTGATGCGATCAACGCGATTTTTACATTGGAATCAATATAAAATGGTCCCTGAGACCCGATTTTACATTGGCCCCAATGTTAAATGGCTCCCAGACCCCAATTTTTATTGTTTCACAACCCTGATGGGTCAAATGTCCCCCCATTGTTAACGCCACCCCACGATGAACGCCAACCCGAAGTGTGGCGAGCACAGTGAGCCCGCGAGGGGCGGCGGTACGCGTCCTCCGACCTTTTCATACCCCCACTATCCACGTTGGCGTGGAGTTGGTTTTATATAGTGTGGCGAGCGCAGCGAGTCACCGAGCCCGACGAGCCACCGAGCCCGAAGCGTGGCGAGCGCAGCGAGCCCCGCGAGGGGATGCGCATTATTTCACAGATATTACGTGTCCCCTCGCGGGATGCGCATTACTTCACAGATATTATGCGTCCCCTCACGGGCTCAATGCGCTCGCCACGCTTCGGGTTGGCAATTATCGTGGGGTGGCGTTAACAATGGGGGGGCATTTGTCATGTAAAATACCCATAAAGGTGGGTATACAATCAAAAATCGGGTCCATTGGCCCATTTAACATTGTTCCCTATGTAAAATCGCGTCCATCGCATCGCTTAACTTAAGGCATGCGATGGACGCGATGGACACGATTTTTTAATTGTCGGGGAAAAGGCTAAAAATAGCCCTAAAATCGCGTCGGTAAGGTATGCGATCACCTACGATGGGCTCCGTGCTAGGAAAGTACCCAAAAAAACATTAAAACCGCAGGCTCATCTTTTCATATGTTGACCTTTTCCATGTCAACATTTGGCGTATTTCGACCGTTCGACACTTTGTGAGCTAATCAACAACCCCAGGAAGCAGTGTCAACTTAATATACACAGCGGTGTAGCTAGGTGCCCGGAGCAAGGGCATATTTCGCGCCCCCCCCAGGTAATGAATTGGGAGCGTGGCTAACTGAATCTGCTGCGCTATATAAGAACCTGTAACGGAATCTGCTGTGCTATGTAAGACACTAACGGAATCTGCTGCGCTATATAAGACGCTGTAACGGAATCTGCTGCGCTATATAAGATGCTGTAAAGGAATCTGCTGCGCTATATAAGATGCTGTAATGGAATCTGCTGCGCTATATAAGACGCTGTAACGGAACCTGCTGCGCTATATAAGACACTAACGGAATCTGCTGCGCTATATAAGACGCTGTAACAGAATCTGCTGCGCTATATAAGATGCTGTAAAGGAATCTGCTGCGCTATATAAGATGCTGTAACGGAATCTGCTGCGCTATATAAGACGCTGTAACGGAATCTGCTGCGCTATATAACAACCTGTAACGGAATCTGCTGCGCTATATAACAACCTGTAACGGAATCTGCTGCGCTATATAACAACCTGTAATGGAATCTGCTGCGCTATATAAGACACTGACGGAATCTGCTGCACTATATAAGACACTGACGTAATCTGCTGCGATATATAAGACACTGTAACGGAATCTGCTACGCTATATAAGACACTGTAACAGGATCTGCTGCGCTATATAACAACCAGTAATGGAATCTGCTGCGCTATATAAGACCCTGTAACGGGATCTGCTGCGCTATATAAGACGCTGTAACGGAATCTGTTGTGCTATATAACAACCTGTAACGGAATCTGCTGCGCTATATAACATGCTAACAGCTGTAAATAAATAAATAAATATATATATACATATAAAGGTATATACAGCAGGGCAGCAGCAGAAGCCAGAGAGATTCACTCTCCCTCCCTCCCCACCCCAAACCCACCCCCCCCCCCCACACACACACACACACACACACTCCCCCGGGCTCCACAAATCCACCAAAAAACAAGTTTATTACTATGTTTATTGTAACAACATTATTTAGCTGTAAAAAAAAAAATCCATCCTGAATAATGGGATAAGTTAAAGAGGCATGGGCGGCAGCAAAACACCTTCTCCTCCTCCTCCTCCAGGCTACAGCCAGCGCTTGGGAAGGCTGATGACGCTGTTGTAGCCAGGGAGGAGGGAGGGAGTCAGAGACAGGTGACTTTTGGGAGGAGTCTGTACAGTGCTGCCCAGAAGCTGGACCGAGCAGCAGCAGCAATTCAGAGAGAGAGGACATAGGTCAGAGTGTCAGCCCGCCGCCCGGCCCCACCGTCCGTGTCGCTTGGCGGGAGGGACCGGGCGAGCAGTGCAGGAGGCAGGCGCTGGGCAGGGCAGCCGCCGGCGCTGCGCACGCTGCCCGTTAGTATAGTACTATGAATCATAGTACTATACTAACGGGCAGCGTGCGCAGCGCCGGCGGCTGCCATGATGCTTGAACTTGTGCAGACTGCAGTGGGATCATTTGCGGAGGTGGGGCGGGCCGGCGTCGCCATTCAACCGATCGGCTCACGCAGAATGAGCTCCAGTGGCTCCGCCCTCCCTACGCCTCTGAATATACAGTATTGTTAGTTCTCACAATAAATCTCTTCAGTTTTCAAAGTTTACTGAATACTAGGTTTTCCTTCTGAGTCGCTAATAATGAATGGCCGTGGGCCCATCACTAGTGTTTCTGCATGTGTTCCTGGCCCTTAAGTGATAATAACAGGCCCCTTACGGATGCATATTCTTAATGGGGGATCATTACTACTGATACCCCCAGCTCTAGTGTAACACTCACGGAGACCCGGTGGATTGGGCATGTTCAAATAATCAGGTTCACTTCAGCAGATTCATCTTCTATCTCTTCCCTGGCAGAGAGGTAAAGGCAAACACCAACACAATAAAAAAAAAACACAGTTCTAAATGAAAGTTAGTTTTATTATCCAGGATTGCTTCTACAATAGTTCATATAATAGCAACTATACATTTGTGTTAGACATAAACATTAACAACATGAATACTCATACAAACAATTTATGTATTAATTTACGTTTTACTATTTAATTTCATATACTGTGGGGCAGGTTTATTAAGCTTGGTGAAGTGATAAAGGGGGAAATTTACCAAAATGGATTCGTATAAAAAAGGTGTATTCGTAGGCAGAAATACACCTTTTTTTTACGAATTTGTATTTTTGGGATTTACAATCCCAAAAATACAACAATTCGTAGTCCTAAAGATGGAACATTCGTATTTGTATTTACAAATACGAATGTCTACACCATCGATAGAATACGACAGAAATCACCATTCAAAAGAATGGTGGTTTCTGATTTACTAAGCAGCCGTACTGACAATACGGCTGCTTAGTGGTGTGAAACACCCACGCAAATACGACAGGAAAATAGAACACCATTTTCCTGTTCTATTTGCGTTTTAGCCTGCACGGATCAGTCAGATCCGTGCAGGCTACAGTGTAAAAAAATAGAAAAATAAATAAATTTAAAAAAAAAACGGCGTGGGGTCCCCCCCACAGCCGAAACCAGCACCAGGCTGAAGGAGCCGGGGCCGGTAATTAAAAATCAGGGAACCCGACAAATAGGGGTTCCCCGATTTTTAACAACCAGCCCCAGGCTCCAGGTCCGGGGCTGGTTCCCAAAATACAGGGGACAAAATGACTAGGGGTCCCCCGTATTTTAAGAACCAGCCCCAGGCAAAACCAGCCGGCAGGGTAATGTCACAGCCGGGGGACACTTATAATATAAGGTCCCGCGGCCAAAACATTAACCCTACCGACCAGTCAGCCTGGCCAGGGGCCCTGGGGGAGTGGGGACCCCCCCAATGAAGGGGTCCCCCCCCTCCAGGACTTACCTGACCAGGCTGAAGCCTGGTGCTGTCCTCGATGCCCCTGGGCGGTGGGCATCGAGCTGATAAATGGTGTAAAAAAATAGATAAACTATTGTTTTTTACTGTGGCACTACAAGTGCCAGCAAGCCTCCCCAGCAAGCTGGGACTTGGAGAACCACAAGTCCCAGCCTGCTGGGCATTAAAGGGCCCGCTGGCACTTGTAGTTCTACAGTTAAAAAAATAGTGCACAAAACACACTGATACACTTTTAAAATAAAACTTTATTACATACAAAGCCCACACATACTAATACTTACCTATCTTCTTTCCGTAGGTAGCCCTGATGTCCTGTGTTGGCGTCTTCTGGTCCTGTGTCGTCTTCTTCCTCCATGTCGACCGTCGCTGTCGCCGTCCGGATCCGACGAAATCCATTTGGGAAGCTGTGGAAGGAAACTATACTCACCTGTCCCAGCGCGACGTAGTCCAGGTAAGTGTCTTGGCAAAAAAACAAAACGAACACCCGAATCCAGCCGGACAAGCAGGGAGCCGCACGGTGTTTACATCGTGCGGCTCCGCCTCCCGAATGCCGCTATTGGCCGCCTTGCGGCCTAGCGGCCAATCAGGAGCCGTCGGATCCGGACGGCGACAGCGACGGTCGACATGGAGGAAGAAGACGACACAGGACCAGAAGACGCCGACACAGGACATCAGGGCTACCTACGGAAAGAAGATAGGTAAGTATTAGTATGTGTGGGCTTTGTATGTAATAAAGTTTTATTTTAAAAGTGTATCAGTGTGTTTTGTGCACTATTTTTTAACTGTAGAACTACAAGTGCCAGCGGGCCCTTTAATGCCCAGCAGGCTGGGACTTGTGGTTCTCCAAGTCCCAGCTTGCTGGGGAGGCTTGCTGGCACTTGTAGTGCCACAGTAAAAAACAATAGTTTATCTATTTTTTTACACCATTTATCAGCTCGATGCCCACCGCCCAGGGGCATCGAGGACAGCACCAGGCTTCAGCCTGGTCAGGTAAGTCCTGGAGGGGGGGGACCCCTTCATTGGGGGGGTCCCCACTCCCCCAGGGCCCCTGGCCAGGCAGACTGGTCGGTAGGGTTAATGTTTTGGCCGCGGGACCTTATATTATAAGTGTCCCCCGGCTGTGACATTACCCTGCCGGCTGGTTTTGCCTGGGGCTGGTTCTTAAAATACGGGGGACCCCTAGTCATTTTGTCCCCTGTATTTTGGGAACCAGCCCCGGACCTGGAGCCTGGGGCTGGTTGTTAAAAATCGGGGAACCCCTATTTGTCGGGTTCCCTGATTTTTAATTACCGGCCCCGGCTCCTTCAGCCTGGTGCTGGTTTCGGCTGTGGGGGGGACCCCACGCTGTTTTTTTTTTTATTTATTTTTTCTATTTTTTTTTACACCTTGCAGCCTGCACGGATCTGACTGATCCGTGCAGACTGCTAGAAATAATTCGTATTAGCGGCCGTATATACGGCCGCTAATACGAATCATTACACCATCGGAGGGTTACAAAGCAGTCGTATCTGACTGGTTTGTAACTGATCCTCCGGAACACGAGTTTGCATACGACTTAAACAGTCGTATGCAACCGTAGGGAAAATACGAATACGAAAAACTAGGTTTTTCATATTGGTAAATTTCCCCCAAAGTGTCTGGTTTTTATCACCGACCAATCAGCTTCTAACTGTGAAGTTACATCCTTAGTTTGAAAAATGACAGGTAGGAGCTGATTGGCCAGTGATAAAAACCAGACATTTTATCACTTCACCAAGCTTAATAAATCTACCCCTGAATCTCATAAATGGCACAAATATTTATTTCATTAAATAAAGGCCCAGATGCCCACATCTCTTCACTACTCATCCCTATTATTGCATATAATACTACTTAGGTTACAGATTACATTTATTTACCTAATACATAATACTTTATTACATTGTTGTTTGGACAATCCTGTAGGTGAACCTATTAGGTATTCAAACCTGGGTTTTGTTTGAATATTCTAGAATGATATAACTTTTAAGATCTTCCCTGCGGGAGTACAGCTGTAAAGTCTGAGGTAAATTATGGTGACTATTCACTGAATTGCTTCACATTATGTTATAGTCCTTTTTTTAGAAGATATTCCCTTTATTACATATTTCCTATAAGAAAAGGAAATACTTGCTCTTCAGTTTGGACTTGCTCTAAAATGGTGTGTACACACGGTCGACGGCCGTGCTATTCGATCCCCATGCGATCGAATCGCACAGCAAGCCATGAGACATGCATGCAATTTTGACTATATAGTACAGCCCTGTCCATCTGGCTTCCATTGAGCAGGCATCGGGATCACAAGGTTAAGAAACCTGTGTGATCTGCCAGTGATCTGCGTGCGATCCCGATGTGATTTTGACTATATACTCAAAATCTTGATACTTGTGGGGCTATCAGCGCTCAAATCTTATGTGTTACGGGAGCCGCTCAACTCGAAGCTCAAAGAGTTACTGTAAAGAAGGTAATTTGTCATGCGCTCACCTAAAGCTACATAGTTTATATTGGGTGTGGGTTGAATGAGGGTGCCAACTATAGTGTGCTTGCACAAAGATGTGTTTAATGTTAATAACAATGAATAAAAATGAACAATGTGCAAATGGTGTAACGATGCTGGGGGGAGGGGGAAAAGGGGGGTGGGTGGTGGTGCAACAGGACCTTAATTGAGCCCTTTGGGGGATGAGGGTGTCAACGGACCCCCTTTTTACCATAAATCCTTGGGGACTTATGTCTCAATAAGGTGGCTGCAATGAGGGTAACAATGGCCTGGATTGGTGGGTGCGACCTGGTATGAGCCCTGTGCGGGTATCAGGGAATCAACAGACCCCTTTACTCCATAAGCCCCTCTGGGTTTATGTCTCATACAGGTGCTGAGAAGTCAAAATCTCATGCCAAAGCTCACTGTGTGTACACACCATAAGATACTCACTGGCTCAGTAACAGGACTGACTTTGTACTATAGACTGACTTTGTCATGTGGACTGACAGGAACTGGTCATAGGGTTGACAGAACTTGGGTCAAATGTCACTAGAGAGACACATGAAATAGGTGGACATGCATTAGGTTGACATGGTTATTAGGTCCACACATGCATTAGGTCCACATGGAAAGATCGACATGAAAAAGGTCGACATTTTTTTGGTGTCTATGTTGACATAAGTCGACATGGACACCGTATAATTGAACCGCATCCCCTTGCATGGCAAGCTTCAATTGCCATGCTTTGGGCACACTATTATATTCTTACTCTGTGACCACTTGTATAGTAAATTACAAAAAAAAACTTCTTTTGGAAAAAAAAACATGAAAAATGCATGTCGACCTTTTTCACATCAACCTTTTTCATGTCACTAGTGCTTGTGTCGACCTAATGACCATGTCGACCTATAGTGGTCGACCTAATGACTGTCGACCTAATGCTTGTAGACCTAATGACCCCATCCCCGACTGCCTGTGCTGATAATGTATAAGATAGTATAAATGTGTTCCTGTAATAACAGACTACGCAGTGTGCAGTATGTAATTTACACTGTCTCTGTACTGATGTCTTTCTATTTATGGACCTGACTCAGGTTTCTGCCTGAAAAGTGCAGTTTAGGGATTTCTGACAGGCTATTATATAATCATGCACTCTAGGTATTGTGGTCTCTTTCCTGGAATAACAGGCAGCTGGCAGGCTACAGTAAACTGTTATGGCTGAGGCAATGTGGGTGTTTTTCTCATAGACCTGTCTGGTGTGTCTGTGCACTGATCAGGATCTGCTCTCCCTTTCTCTCTTCTGAGGATTTCAGTCCTTTGTCAATGTGGTCAGGTGGGTTCTCTCCTGACTATCACCTGAAAGGACTATGGGGGTTATTCTGGTCTGTTTGAACGGACCGTTTGTTTACACTGGGATCAATGTTCGGCGTATTTATTTATTTCTTATATAGTGCACACATATTCCGCTGCGCTTTACAGAGAATTTTTGAATTTTTTTGAATCATTCCCATCAGTCCCTGCCTCATTGGAGCTTACAATCTATATTCCCTACCACATGTACATGCACACATATTCATTCCAGGATTCCTTTTGTTAGAAGCCAAATAGCCTACCAGTATATTGTTGGATTGTGGGAGGTAACTGGCAAACTCCGAACATTTAGCGTCCATGGTGGGAATCAAACCCATGACCTCAGTGCTGTGAGGCAGTAATGCTAACCATTACATCATCCGTACTGCTTTTTAGCGCATGTGCATATGCCAGGTGTGTGCGACCACGGTGAACAGACTGTTCGCTGGGTGCACGTACCCAAGACAGTGGGCAGGGGTGACCGCGGATAGTCGCGCCCATGGTAACGCCCAGTGTTTCATGTGCGTTCCCATGGGTGTGGCTATCCGTGGTCGTCCCCAACACTGGAGAGGAAGTGGACGGGCAGCTGAAATCCGGTGATGTCAGCTGCCCACCCCAGCGCCCACCTCCCCACGCGATTTCCATGGGAACGTCCAGCGTTTTCATGGGAACGCCCAATGTTTCCCATTGAAAATTGAAAATGCCCGGGGACGTGGGCGGACAGCTGACATCACCGGATGTCAGCAGCCCACCCATTTCCTCTCCAGTGTACATGCATATCTAAGTGACCTGAGAGTTACTTTAGATAAGTGTGCCCTCACCACAGTAACTGGTAAGTAAGCACTGCCTGCTAGTTCCACTGAACAGGCAGAATTATTGTAGATTCTCCTGTAGACTCTACTGGCTGCCTCCACTGCCGGCTTCCCCTAGTCCTGTGCCAGGTTCAGGTAGTAGGTGACAAAATATTGGAGAATTAAATTGGAGGTTTTAAAATGTAATGTAATTTACAGGGCACCAGTGGGTCAGCCTGAGCCTCATATTGAGTGATTTGTATAGATGGAGCCTGCAAATCCCATTGTTCTAGTAACATTGAAGCTGAATTGCCGGCTACTTTTCCCTGCACTGCACAAAGAGCCTGATTCATTAGCACTCGGCCCACAGCGAATTTGCTGCAGGGACCGATAGTGTGGCATTGCTATGGGTATGGGCAATTATAGGTATGTGCACCGTCGCTGTGCCAAGGCGTTCCCAGATATTGGGGGGGGGGGGGCATGGGCTGATGCATGGGGATGCCCAGAGTTTCCCAGGTGTGCCCACAAAAACGGTGGGTGCGCCCAGAAAACCGCCAGCACTGGGCGGCAGCTGATGTTGCATGACATTAGTGTCCACCCCTTTCTTGGGGCGAATCAAGCTGAATCAGGTCCAAAGAGTGGCCATTTCATCCTACACTCTATTCGGGGGGGATTGTTTGTGAGATCTTAAAATACTAAAAAAAAATCTGTAATTATTCAAAATATAGTGAGCTTTTCATATTTAATGTCATTGTCATAGTGTAAAGCTGGCCATACACTAGATGACCTGCATACGACCTGATCGTGTTAATAATAATAATAATAATCATATGCAGGTCGTAAGAGGAACAAGATGGATGGAACAAGAGATCATATGTGCTTAAAATGCACATATGATCTGCATACGACCGCAAGCAAACTCGACAGATCATACGTGCAGCATGTATGATCTAAGGAGCAACCTCTGGACCCATGGAAACACATATCGTACCGATATACTTCAAGGTGTGCACACAATTGATAGCACAACCCATTGAAATCATGCATTTGTACATGATATTGCTCTAGTGTATGGCCAACTTAAGTGTAATTTACTGCATGAAGGTGTAATAGACAATTGGATGAGTCATTTATCATAACTCTTGGTTTGCTTGTGACTAGACACATTCATTGCCCAATCACAGTTATTTGACTTGTATGTAAATCCTGTGTATATCTCTTGCAGGCAAGGTTGTTTGCTCCTTGTGTGATTCACAGCAGTGTGGGTGGAGGTGTAGATGGCTTGCACTTGCACTGCTCATAACCTTGAGAAGCCGTAGTAGTGATGCAAACCCCTGTTTCTGCTTTCTTCATTGAAACTCTGAGCTTGAACTACTTGTAGAGCCAAGATCAGGGCGGCTGTCACAGATGAGACAGGGTGCGACATACTGACTGCAGTACATTATTTGGGTTTCACTGTTCCCATAGCAACAGGTTATATGCTGCTAGTTATGTCATGGCTTTGCGGAAAAACTTTTTGCATTTTCAGGCCAAGTAAATAAAGAGAACTTCATTTATTCTAAGATACATATTGGAGGTTGTGTAAAGCCTGAAGGTGAGAGTGTGTAAAGTCAGGTTAGTGCCAGGCAACCATGGGTCCATTCATATTTTACAGTCTCACCAACAAACACAAGTTAATATTGATGAATCTGATACTCAGACACTATTAATGCTTAAGTTGTGCCTATCACGAATGTATAGTCATGTAATAATCCCGCCTACTAGAGATGACATCATGATGTCTAAGGGTTTAGGGGCAGAGCCGCCACATCTTTGCACAGAACCTTATGCTGGCCAATAAAGCAGCCAAGTCCTTTCTGCCTTGCAATGGGTTCTGGTGAGCATATTTGCCCATTAGATTCCATCCCTATAGAATGTGCAGTATTTCCCATACTGACAGGAGTCTGCTCAGCATAATGTATTATAATTTTCCTACTAAACAATATTTAGCCTTTCATTCATTTGTAATAGTTGGTTCAGCTTTCCAGAATATCCACGGTTGTGATACATTTGCAACAAGATATACATTTTTACCCTTGTTTAATTCAGGTGGTAGTTGATATGTTGTTGTTGATGATGATAGCGACATCCTTTGCCGGAACCCATCTATATGCAAGATTAAAAGTTACAGGTATCCTCGGATCTGTGCCACCCATACCACAGATATGGAAAGAAATTGTGTATCATAGATTTTTTCTTGTGCTTTGTGTAAACTGTAAATGATTGGTTTGTGTCTTTCTGCAAAATGATGATATTACCTTTCTTTTACTGTAGGGCTAAGTCTGAGTGAGACAAACCAGACTTTCCACTTTGCAATGCAGAGGGTGAAAATACATTTATTATTTTACATGCAGGATAAATACTGGCCGTCTTTCCATGTCACCTACAAATACTCCACAGCTTTTTTTTTACACTGCAATTTAAAGTTGAACTAGATCACATCTCCTAATATTGTTTTTCTCACTGGATATTTTAAATCTGTCCACCTGCATGGTGTTACCAACGTGCACATTTTAGGGCCCTACACAGAAAGTGTTTAAGCAACTTCAGGGAATGAAAAAAGTATTAAAATTTAAATAATGGGTTGGAATAAAGCCTAGGGTAGTGTCCTAGTGTGACATATAAACATTGGTGCAATAGTATCCCTCCCCACTCCAAATAAATAAACATTGTTGATATACAGTAGTGTCGTTGTACCCTAAACATATAAAAGTTGGTAATATAAGGCACCCCCCCCCCCCCCCCCAAAAAAAAAAAAAACATAAATGTTGGTGATATAGTGGGGTAATTTTAAAATTATTGCATTTAAATAATAGGAAAATAAATAAATAATGTAAAAAAAAAATGGTGTGGGGTCCTCCTCACAAGCATGACCACCTTAAGCACTTTGTGCCAGTCCTGGTTTCTTGAATACCAGGGAAACAAATTATCTAAGGTCCCCCTATATTCGAGAAACCAGCAGTGCCATCAACCCGGGTGCCATCAACCCGGGCTGCAGCCTTAGGCCGTCCCTGGTGCCCCTGGGTGGTGGGTGCCAGGGACAGGCTAGGCTGATGGTAAATAGTAAAATATTGGTAGCCAGCATAAATAAACATTTGTGGGCAGCGTAATAGTGTCTCCCCCTCCCCCCAAACAAATAAACGTTGGTGATATGTGTCCCGCCCCCCCCAAAAAAGAACATTTAAACGTTGGTGATATAGGGGTCTCCCACCTCACCTCCAAACATATTAACGTTGGTAGTATAGGGGTCCCCCACAACCAAACATATTAACGCTGGTGGTATAGTAGGGGTCACCCCCCAAATGCAAACATTTGTGGCACAGTGGGAAGAAAATAAAAATTCTAACTAAAAGTCTGGAGTCTTAAGTGGAACGTCCTTCTCCATTCCAGCAGAAGCACAGAATGAAGAGGCTACAGCAGCTCTGATGGCTTCAGGGGTGGCTTCAGGCAGCGTAATGGGGGCTCTGGGTGACTGTCACTGATCACTCAGAAGGCCACCTCACGTGTGTGGGCCTTCTGAGCGAGAATAATAAGGGGGGCCGCTCTACATCGCTGACCGCAATTGCCCACTATACAAAACATGGGCGATGTGCAGTCTCTTGCTAAGAGATCTGGCTAGATTTATCCAGCAGGCTGGTTATACAGTACATCTTCCTGCCTGTGAGTGTCTGTGCAGGGTTTTACACATGTGTATTTGTACTGTATGAGAATTTATAATTTTAAATAGTTCTCGTTATTCCTCCTTCTTGTTTACAATCCATGTTTTCGCTACAGATATATTATATGACAGACAGATAGTAGGAGAGTGTATGTTGTAGCGAAACTGGTCTACCTTTCTTTATGTAGCAATGACTAAATTATAGGTTGCCTTATCTTCAATGAGTGGTAGTTATTCTCTGCTCATAAAAATGTCAACATATTTAATTCCTTGACATTATCAGTCTATGCATTTCCAGAGACGTGCAAGTTAATGAGCCTAGTCTCATGTCTTTTTCATAAATGTTCTAGTACAGAATTTCACTGTTCGACCAAAAAAAAAATTGACTGACAAATTGGGACTATTCAGAATAATTAGCACCTTTCCCCTTCCATGACCACCACCACATTTGGGCCAAGTGTACCTTGCAAAGGCCCACCACCAACACCACCTCAGTGGGCCTTTGCAAGGTACACTTGGCCCAAATGTCACATACATAGTTATTAGATTTATCAGTGACTTTTGTTTATATAGAAATATTATAATAATAGCAAAACTGCTGAGGGGACATTTCCATGTTGCATATTGCAGGCAATCTTTCTAAAGCTGAGCACACACTATACAATTACAGTATCTGACCAATCCGGACAGTACTGCTGGATTGCACAGATTGTACAGTATACCAGTTCCGCCTCACCATTCCAAGTGGATGAACTCAGTTCCACCCTGTTTCCCTCACTTTAACCCCTGTAATATCATCTATATATGTCTAGGCAGTGGCGTAACTAGGGCTCGGCAGCCCTAGCAGTGGGGGGGGGGCAGCTCCACGGGGGCGCAGGGTCTCGGCACAGAGATCTGCTGATTCTGCTGGAGACAGTGACATGTTCCTGCCTCTCATACCTCCCCTCCCGGCCAGAAGCTCTGCCAGACTACCTCCCAGATGAGTAAGTAGCCAGTCACAGAAAAGAATGGTGAATGAAACTAAGGGAATCTCTGGGGGCTCAGCATGAGCATCTCACTGACAGTGTGAAAGCTCATGCTGACTCATGCTGAGCTTGCTGTCTGCACTGCACAATGCACACATGCTGTAGATTATGTGGGGGCGTAGCCTAATTGTGTTAGGTGGCCATGTCCCTGCAATTAGGACACACCCCAAAATGTTACTGGGGTCTGGCATACTACTCAGCGGGGTTCCGCGCCCCAGATCCAAACTTAGTATTAGGGACCCACCAGAAATGAGGTTACCGTGAAGCTGGTTGGTGGGCAAATATTTCTTGGCCAATTGATATACCAAGAACCTATGTTATTTATTGATTGATTGATTAATAATATGGAGTGTGCATCTGCACCACATGTTTTTCTTTGCAGAACTACAAGTCCCAGCATGATAGCACCTCATGTATATTGGGTGTGCATTCTAAGATTCCCCCCCCCCCCCCCATATACTTCTCAGCGGCCATGCTCGCAGGACCTGATCATTTCAAGGGACCGTGCTGCATAATCACAGAAAGGGAAGAGAGAACAAGGCAGCAGTGTCCTAGGAGGGGGCGGGCCACCTGATTCCTTCAGTGTCATTTGGCCTTCGGATGGACATAGGAATGAGGAGCTGCCAATATGTGAGGTATGAAGGACATTAAATTATATTGTGTCTATAATTTTACTGTGTATGTGTCTGTATATGTGTCTGTGTAACTGTAAAATGTATATTTTGTTATCCCCCTATTCTTCCCCCCTATTCCTTCAGTCTCCCCGTATTTTTCCCCCCATTCCTTCTGTCTCCCCCTATTCTTCCCCCATTCCTTCTGGCTCCCCATATTCTTCCTCCTATTCCTTCAATTTCCTCCTATTCTTTCCCCCATTCCTTCTGTCTCCCCCTATTCTTCCCCCATTCCTTCTGTATCTGCAGTGCCCACAGCTCCCCCCTTCACCTAGTCATTGGCTGCTCCAAAAGCCTGTCTCTCCACTTGACATCCATGCGCTTACTCCTCTCTCTCATCTGCCTTTTTCCATGAAACCCTCTCTCCCTCCTCCTAACACCCTCTTTGTCTCTCCCTCCCCTCACTCTTTCTGATGCTCTTCTAAAGGGCATTGTAGTAAAAATGGGGGGCCTTTCAATGTGACCCCCTGGCAACGAGCATAGAACCCCCCCAGCAACAAGCATTAAAATGGTGAATGTGTGTGTATATTACATATATAAAAAAACACAGTATATACAGTATGTGCAGGGGAAGATGCTTTGAGGTGGACAGTGAAGGGGCCAGAGGGGTGATTTGAGGTAGAAAGTGAAATGCCAGGGCACTAGTCCCCCAGAATAAAAGCTGCCGTCCAGCCTCTGGTCATGGCAGATATCCTGGTGGTCTGCCTATTATCTAAAGCGTCCCTGCACAAATGGCCTCTGCCTTGTTAGAGACAGATGCTAGAGGTCCCACTGGACCTCTAGTGTCTGTCAGGGGAGCTCAGGGCGTATAGTGCCTGCAACCCATGGCAATAATCATGTGACCCCCTGGCAACAAGCATAGAACCTCCCAGCAACAAGCATGTATGCATGTCTTTACAAAAATATAAATAAATTCAAGTATGGGGGGGGGGGCAGAAACTTTTTGGGCAGGGGCGGGGGGCGCAACATTTTTAGTTACGCCACTATGTCTAGTGTTTGTGTGACTCTGAAACACTGTCATCTTTTGGCAGCAAAAGCCTTCAAGCAGTCTTACTAGTATCCATATATATATCCAAAGTGTTTAGTTTGTTTATAACTGTATAACCCAGAGAATGCCAGACTATCCTTAAAATATTTCAATTGCCACATAGAAGACCAATTTATTGAATGTTTTGCTTACTTACAGTACTTACCTGCTAAGGGCACAACTGGGAATAAACCGTAAGCAAGACTTCCTGCAGCTATTTTCTGAGTGTGTCTGGGGAGAACCATTAGCAATCTGGTCTGCTACAGGCAGTATCTCTTGTATTTACTGTATGCACTGTTTTAGCCAATTTAGCCATCACAAAAATTCCATTTGTGGCTTAGACATGAAGCTAAATGGATAGACGACCCTTCAGAAACCAAGCTCATTAGAACACACTCCCTACTACCAATGTTATATTCCCCCTGGTGGCAAATTAAACACTTGGTTGCCACCCCCTAAGGCAGGAATGGGGAACCTTCGGCCCTCCAGCTGTTGCTGAACTACACATCCCAGAATGCTTTGCTACAGTTTTAGCATGGCCAAATAGCAATGCTGGTATGTGTAGCTCAGCAACAGCTGGAGGACCAAAGGTTCCCCATTTATGCCCTAACTTATTAAGGAGGTTGGTCTTATAAATGGTTTTAGAAATGGCCTCTTAATATCATGTAGAACTAGAACAGAGAAAAAAAATAAATTAGGCGCCACTTCCATCACAATTTTTTTTTTTATGTCATGCTCCATTTAATTAATGTAGCCACTAATAAGGTGAGACATTCTCTTTAGTAATGTGTAAAATTATAATTACAAGAAAATATTTATCTGATTTGCTTCCTCTCTAATTGTCATTAGACATAAAAAATAACATTGATTCCTATTAATTGTGGTCTGTTCATTGAGTCAATTATAAATAATGTGATTATTATGCAAGAATGTTTTTAATAAAATATATATTAAATTAAATGATTCACAACAGAGTTGTTTTTTTTTTTTTCATTTTTATTGTAAAGGATCACTTATGCAAAACATTTGGCAAAACAAAAGAATTGTTCAGTAATTAATTATCTAATGTGTTAGATGTTTGTTACTGATACAAGTAATATTTAGCAAAAATATGTTAGATTATGTTTTACAAATGAATATTGAAGAAGCAACAAGTCAAAGCTACAAATTAAAAAATACACATCCAAACAATGATATAGTATCGAATAAAACCTGTGTAATCATCATTCTGAAAGTCTCCTGATAATGCAAATTGATAGAAAAAAGAAGCTGCAACTATATAGCTGTGCATTGTCATACTAAACATGGGCAAACTAGGTGGGGGTTTAAGGTTACCCGGAAACCTCCTTCCTCCTGGCCAGCAGCTCAACTGATAATAGCAACAGTATATATGACTACTAGGGCTGCCAATACAACATACAGTGTAAAAGATATTGCAAAGCATCCGCACATTCCCAGTCATAGCAACTTCTTCCAAGTTTACTGTATGTGTGAATATGAGGGGTTAGGTATGACTTGCCGGCCATCGGGATTCCAACGGGGGTGGAGCACAAAAATCCCCCTTGCAAGTTCGCTGCAGGCTTGGTTGTTAGATTCACTCATCAGAGGTTCTATTTTTCCTCTATGGGAGTCATGGACCCCCATGAGGGAGAATAGCCTCTGGTGGTCGGGATCACATCTGTTGGGCAGTTAAACAGTCGTGATTTTGGCATCGGTATACTGACTGTTGGTATCCCGACTGTTGGCGAGTTATCCAGAAACCCGATCTGACCGCCCAATCAGGGCATAGGACCAGAATAGCTGCCAAGAAGAAGAGACATGTGCCGTACAATGAGGTGTGAGAATCGAATGTGTGCTTATAATGTGCAGTTTTCTCTCCTACAGTTGTGTTATCTGTATGTAATTATATATTACTAGTAAGCCCACTCAAAGAAAATGCTTTGAAAGCTTGCAGATGTAGTTTCACTTGCTGCCAACAGATGGCAGTGTTTTGGAGTTGTTTTGTTCATATGTTTGTAAATCCAGTCATAAGGACACAGACATGTGAGTTCACTGCTGTGCTGTTTTATTCCCTCCAACTTCAGACACACTGCCTCAGGACCACCCACTTCCCAGCATTCCCCTGGTCCTAGGGACCATCACCGAAGATTCAGGCTTACACATATTAGTACGGGAGTGTCTACAAATATTAAGCATTCTAATACACTAACATCACAGGAGTCACACAGACACTAGAAATATAGAGATGTTACAGGAGGCGTGGCCACGGCAGGACGTGAGTAAGGGCACGGGATCGAGCTCCCCTGTGTCTGCTGCTGCGTATGATGCCTTCCCCTATGCTCGGATGAGCTTCCCCGATTTCAAGTGACCCAGCCTGGGGAATATTCTCCTTATTTCTCCCCTGTGCCCCGTGGAGCAATCGCATCCTTAGTGAGCTGGGACGCGCGTGCTGACAGAAACGCTGAACGCAGGGTGGTCTCGGTGAGACTGAGGCTCAGTTGGACGTGGAGACCGGCAGTGACGAAGCGCTCTCCTTCAGCTCCCCCGCTTCCTGTCTGCCCGGGCGCGGGTGAGTGACGCGGGCCGGGCGATACACCACAGACGGAGTACGGAGAGCATCTGTCGCGTGGTTGCCGGACACCAAGCCGAAATACAGCAGCACCACGTCGTAACACAGCACAGACCCCGCAGCCGGAGGGCTTTGGAGCGGAGAGTCGGAATACTCCTCTCCCCCCCGCCATCTCCTGCTCGCCCGGACACGGGTGTGAGACGTGTGCCGGGGCTGGCAGGGTTAGAGCGGGTAAGGAGTGGGCTAACTGCGTAAAGCCTCAAGAGCTCCATTACCGCACCCGCAGTACAAGGTGGATGGGAAGATTGCAGCTCACTTAGGATTCCGTGTTGGATTTCCTCTGCCCCTATTCGAGTAGCTGAGAGACGGCTGGTGAAGGTAAAGCCTAATTACGTTTTCAACTTTATTGACTGCATAAATAAAAAAAAAAAAAATTGTATACCCAGTTGGGCGGACTGTTGCGAGACGCCGGGTGGAGATGTAGTTGGGCCCCAGAGGCATTGTGGTCGCCAGTTGCAACAGTGGTGCCTTGCACAGGACCATACGCGCAGGGGTGTTTGTTGCTATCACTGGTGGGGCACATGCAGACAGCCTGCCTGGGAAACAAAAATATACTTTAATACTTTAAAAAAAAAAAAAAAAAACTGTGACTGTAATTCCTGAAGATGGGAAAAATGGGACAAAGTGCGGTGGCCACACGGCTAAAGAAATATGCCAGGCAGCAGGCAGGCAGTAGCTCACAAACTAGTACCCCGCTTACCACTCCTGTGAAAGAGAGCAAATCCCAGCAGCCCCCTGAGGTGACTCTGCAGCAGGTGCTGGAGGCTGTAAATAATTGTGAGACTCGTCTTTTGGAACAGATCAATAAAGTGCAAAGTGATATTATGCTTTTAAGGGACGATGCAAAAAAAATTCGTGAGAGAGTCACGGAGACGGAAACCAGGATAGGGGCATTGGAAGACACGGTTACACCCCTACTGTCTCAAGTTAAAGTTCTAACAGGACAGATGTCTGATATGCGCCACAAAATGTCCGACATTGAAGGCAGACTCTGGCGTAATAATGTGCGTTTCATCGGATTTGAGGAAAAAGCAGAGGGGAATGCCCCAGAAAAATTTCTGGAGGGATGGCTGATACAAAAATTTGGGGATAAGGCCTTTTCGGCACAATTCACAATAGAAAGAGCACATCGTATCCCAGGCCGGCCGTCTCCCCCAGGGGGTCCCCCTCGCACCTTGATAGCAAAATTTTTGCATTTTAAAGACCGGGACTCAATCCTTAGGTTGGCAAGGGACAAAGAAGATCTCGAATATAATGGCAAGAGGATCTCGACCTACCCAGACTTCCCTATTGAAGTGCAAAAGGATCGAGCCAAGTTCAGAGACATTAAAACTCGCCTAAGAGAACTTGATCTTAAGTACTCAATGTTATACCCATCAAAATTAAGGGTCATTGCGGATGGTGCTACAAAGTTTTTCTTTTTTCCAGAAGAGGTCGCACAATGGCTGGATAGTGCATATCCGGGCAGAAAACAAGTATTAGCTAATGTGGCCAGATAGATTTCCTGTTGGGGCTATATGTATATCGACCTAGAGGCGGCTAAGGGGTGTAATGGGGACTGATATACTTGTTTAAAACCTCATTCAGTGAAAAGCTGGTGTACTTGAATCGGGGGGTGGGGGGGTCGGGGTAAAGTAATTAAAATGTTATAATTGAAAGCAGGAAAGCAGATATGGGGGGGCAAGAACGTGCCTCGGTGGTGGCCATTAGTTTTTTGCCTCTGGTATCTCAATAACGGGATAAGGTGGTGGTAGGGGGATAGGTATGCCTAGGGGGAGAGGTTATACAGGGTGGGGGAGGGGGGGGGGGTAAGTGTATGTGTAAGTTTATGTATGTTCCTGGAGTTTCCTGGCCCGGACCAAGGCCCCCAAAGGGTCATACGAATTGTAATATGCCTAAAAAGTCCCTGATGAATCCCTATAAGTTAGAAAATAAATTTCTGAAGTATCTATGCGAAGGTGGGGAAAAAAAAAAAAATGCCTAAGTATAAGTATTTACGAATCGAAATATTATGGTATATATAAAGTAATAGTGTGTCATGGTTAAGATATTGACTTGGAACGTCAGGGGGCTGAATGAGAAAGTAAAAAGAGCTCTTGTACTTAAACAGTGTAAAACAATGCAGGCAGATATTATCTGTCTGCAAGAAACCCATTTAATTAAAGAAAGGACGGGATCCTTAAGGCGGCCCTGGATTGGCTCATCTTATCATGCTACCTTTTCCTCAGGTTCAAGAGGGGTAACAATTATGGTAAGGAAAGCCTTGGTATTTGAATGTAGAAGGGTGAAGATTGACGCAGGGGGAAGATACATATTTCTGGAGTGTAGTATAGAACAAGTACGTATGTGTCTTCTCGCCGTGTACATCCCCCCCCCCTTTCTTGTATGAAGTATTAAAAGGGGCGGTAGAGTTTGCAGCGCAGTACCCTGACAACTTGGTTTTATGCTTAGGAGATTTCAATAAAGTCCTGGCACCTAGACTAGATAGGTGGAATAGATCGGAGGAGGAGATTTCTAGGGAGGGAACTAGGTTCGCAGAATTTATGAATGAAGTGGGATGGAGGGATCCGTGGCGGCTTAGAAACCCAGAGCTTTAACAATTTTCCTGTTATTCTTCAGCGCATAAAGTATTCTCAAGAATAGATATGGTCTTGGTGTCGGACGGGCTTCTTAATAAAATAACCCATATAGAATACAAACCGCGTGGGATTTCAGACCATTCCCCCATTGTTGTTGAACTGAACCTGAACATTCAGGTAGGCTTCCGGTATTGGAAACTTCAGCCCTTCTGGCTAGCCCAGATGGGAGAACAGGAAGAGCTAGGAAAAATTATAGAGGGTTTTATGAAGGACAATAAGGGGTCAACTCAAGCAGGGTACGTTTGGGATGCATGTAAGGCCTTTATAAGAGGGGTCTTCATTAAAAAAATTGCTTTTTTGAAAAAAACGCATAGAGCTAGGGTGTTAGAATTGGAGGGAAGGATGTCAGCTCTGGAGAATGTTTTTCTTATAAGTAACTTGGACGAGGATAGATCCGAATGGTTGAGGGCACAGAATGAATGGCTGGTGTACTTGCAAGAAATAGCTTGCCGCAAGA
Organism: Crinia signifera; assembly: GCF_055691185.1. Taxonomy (NCBI): domain Eukaryota; kingdom Metazoa; phylum Chordata; class Amphibia; order Anura; family Myobatrachidae; genus Crinia; species Crinia signifera. The sequence continues at coordinate 262,137,703 of NC_139218.1, forward strand.
TGGTAATTGGGGCTCATAGATGGTACTCGGAAGCAGACCGGGCGGGGAAATTTATGTCATACCTAGTCAAACAGGACAAGCCCTCTAATATCATCCCTATAATTAGAAATGAAGCCGGAGTAACACTGACAGAAACCCCAAAAATTGTAGCAGAATTTGTGTCATATTTCAAAGAAATCTATCAATCTAAGTTAAGTTGTACCAATGAGGAAATCGAGGAATACTTGGGCAAAATAGATATGCCACGGCTGGCCCCAGAAGCTAGGGAATATTTGGACTCACCATTAACCCAGGAGGAAGTGGATTTAGCCATAAAAACACTTAAGGGCAGTAAAGCACCAGGGCTTGATGGGATCCCGGGAGAAGTGTACCAGAAATATATTAAAATTTTAGGTCCCCAAATGCTGGAGGTATTTCAGGATACATCAACAACAGGAACAATTCCCCCTTCAATGACAGAGGCTACAATAATTATGATCCCAAAGGGTGGTAAAGATCTAGCCCGGGTTGACTCCTTTAGACCAATCTCACTTATAACATCAGATGCAAAAATATATGCGAAGATCCTTGCGAATAGACTGAACCGGGTGATCAGTCAGATTATCCATCCCGATCAGACGGGTTTCATGGAGGGTAAATCCACCATGATTAACCTACGCAGGGTCTTCACATATATTCAAAGCATAGAGCAGAAGAAAGTGGATGCAGTTATTGCCTCCTTTGATGCGCATAAAGCGTTTGATTCGGTGGAATGGAAGTTTTTATGGGGGGCAATGAAAGCATTTGGGATTGGTGAGGGGTTTATTAACCTAGTTGCCCGGTTGTATCAGAATCCGAGTGCACGGATGACAATTAACGGATTCACATCCGATCCATTTTCTCTATCCAGAGGTACACGGCAGGGGTGTCCTTTATCCCCTCTGCTGTTTGCAGTGGCGATGGAACCCCTGGCGTGTATGCTGAGATATGCTTTGGAGGGAAGAGAGCTGGAAGGGGGTAGAGGTAATAATTTGGTATCATTGTACGCGGACGACCTCCTGGTCGGGCTTGCAAACCCTCAGGTAAATCTCCCGGTAATAGCTGAGATTATAAGAATGTATGGGGAATACTCCGGACTAAGAATGAATTGGTCAAAATCCCACCTCATGCAGATAAATAAAAATAGTCAAGGTGAATCGCAGATTAGCACTCAGCTGCAGACAGTTGACAGGTTCAAGTATTTGGGGATCTGGGTAGCTAGGGCACCATGGGAATTCATTCAGGATAATATTGTGCCGTTTATGGAAGAATTAAGGGTTAAATGTAGATGTTGGGCTAGGCTTCCAATTTCCCAAATGGGGCGTGTGAATCTAGTAAAAATGGTCATATTGCCTAAATATACATATATAATTCAGCAGTCTCCAGTATATATAAGGGATGAATACTTTAGGAAAATAAATAGCCTGGTGTCATCACTAATATGGCGGGATAAGAGCCCTAGAGTCAGGATGGAGATTCTCTGCAGGGATGTGGATAAAGGGGGCCTTGCTCTGCCGGATTTTAAGACCTACTATATGGCTGCACAAACTGTCCATCTCTGCCCATGGATCCGACAGGGGGAGGCCTCAAGGGAATTGTTACATCTTATTGAAATTGTGGACCCGGGTTTCACACCCCTGCAGAGACTAATGGTGAAGGGTCTCCCCCGTAAAACTCCTCCAATAATTATACAGGCCATTAAAGTCTGGAAATGGGTGGGTAAAATAAGTAAGGCGGAGGGATTAGATCCAGATACGCCTGTGTTATCAATACAGACAGTTAAGGCTATTAAAGAACAACAAGGGAGAAGGATATGGAGTGAATATGGGATAGAAATATTGGGACAGCTTTATTACGAGGGAATATTGAAGTCCTTTGCCCAGTTACAAAATGAATATGAGATCCCAAGAGAAATGTTCTTTAGGTTTTTGCAACTTCGGAGTGCCCTGAACCAATTTAGCAGTGGCATAAGGGTGCATATTGAGGAGTCTCCATGTAAAAAATTTGTTAAATTATTAGGACCCGGCAAGCGATTATCCAAATTGTATAAGTTTCTACACTCATTTGCCCAAATGGAAGAATTGGAGGGGGTACGGGATAAATGGATTGGGGATATGCCACACTTGGATGAGCTAAGCTGGAAAGGGGCTCTATCTGTTCATAAATCAGCTACTAATTCAATAAGAGTACGGCAGGTACAGTTCAATATTATGCATCGGATTTATATTACCCCAGTGAAGTTAAAAAGATTTAACGGGACAAAAACGGATAATTGCCCCAAATGTGGGGAAGGTGAGGCGGCTTTCTGGCACCTACTTTGGAGGTGTCAAGTGGTGGCTAGCTTCTGGGACAAGGTAATCCAAATTATGGTTCAGTTGGGAATCCCTAGAAGTCAACTAAATGAAGTGAATGTACTGTTAGGGGTTTGGAGGGAGGGAGCTATGTCACGAGATATGACGCAAATAGTTCGGAATCTATCCGCCCTAGCTAAAGTCATTGTGGCTAGATATTGGATGGCAGTTAAAGGTCCAGAGGTGGTTGAATGGGTGAATCTGGTAAATTCTACACACGATCATGAAAAATTTATATATGCATCTCGGGGGAACCGTCAGAAATTTCAAAACGTATGGGGACATTGGCAAAGATCAATCTACTATAAAGTGACAAAAGGTAACTAAATACAAGAAATAAGAACTAGGGGCAGAGTAAGCCATAGTGAGGAGAGGGATAGAAGGGAGAGGGTAAGGGGAAATTTTTTTAAGTTAACAATAGAGAAGGAATCACGATGTGTGTAATAATATATTGAATGAGTAATCATGCGGGAAGTATAAATAATTTTAAGGTATTATTAGTGTTAAAGATATGGGAGATTTACAGTATGGAATTCACAAAAGCAATATAGTGAGCTTTTTTTTTTGTTTCATAGTAGGTGGTGGGTTAGGTGGGGTGGGATGGGGAGGGTAGGGTTTGTACGGGGGGGGAAAGGGTAGGGTTGGATGGGAGGGGAATATGGGTTAGGGGGGTATGGGGGGGTAAAACATGGGGAGGAGAACGAATATAGAGTGTAAAAAAAAAATAATTTCACAACGAATTGATGGATGGCTCGGAGCACATATAATAATGAAACACACGAGTGGCGATATACTTTACAGATTGATGTGGATCACATTTTTGGGATGATAGGAGTTTTATCTATATAAGCGATCATTGGATAAATTATATTTTTTGCTCGTTTTCCCTTCTTCTCTTGATTCATCGAAATAAATGGCATACTTCGGTATAACAGAATAGGGGGTACAAAGAACGGTGGTTATGGCCAATAGGTAGATTGACTAAGTGGGGGCTAATGGGCTGGGGTAGGGGTGGGGGGGGGAAACGCAGGAACATGTATGTTATGTATTGTCGTGTCTTGTGATGCTAAAAATATATATGCGAAATATTATTGAAAATATTTGTAATTTTTTTTTTTATGTTGTTTGATGGAAAATTTAAATAAAGACTGAATTAAAAAAAAAAGAAATATAGAGATGTTGGGAATCTTTACCTTTTCCACCACTGTTATATTTATTGAATATGTTGAGTCTATAGCAGGATTGGCCAAACACTCTCCTCAAGATCTACCAACAGTTCATGTTTGTCAGGCAACCTTTGGATCTATAGTAGGAATGAATGCAGCATATTTGAAAATGTGACAGTTAGTAATGACTACAGCTGTGCACCAGATAGGTGATTTGGAAAATGTGGAGCATTGGTTGATCTTGAGGACCAGTTTGGGCAGCCCTGGTCTATACTCTATAGTATAGACCAGGGCTGTTTATATTCAGTGTATAAAAAATGCAATGTGTAAATATACTGTATGCCCAGGCCTGGTACTAGGTTTGTCTACTACTTCCCTAGACTCCTGCACTTGCTCCATGTTTCTCAGAGAGGACGATTGTGGAATGCATTTAGAAACCCTCCATCTAGAAATCAGGCATTTGCTAAAGGTTACTTACAGCTGTGCAGTGCAGATGTCATTTTCATATCATTTTGTAATTCAGTTTTGCACAATTGTACCCATTCATGAAGGGACAGTGCATGGATCTGTGGTTCTAGCATAACCTTCCTACATTCTCATTGGGAAAATCATGGACTTTTATTGGGGAGAGCAGACAAGTCAGCATCAGGGACTACAGGTTTTTACAGTTAGAAACTACAAATCATTAGGATAATTTTGTATTGATAGATCCAATTCCCCTTGGCAGAGTCTTTATACAGTATGTAGTGACTTTGGATGACTTCATATCATGAACATTGATATTACCCACTATCCTCCTTCATATAAACTTGGTAGGTTTTATGCATGCCACTATAAGCTGGTGAGGTTAACACCTCCTGGCAAATGCACCACCATCCCCCACTCCACCTCACCCCACGCGTGCCATCCGGATCCTCTCAGTATGGTGCGAGCGGATTATTACTCACCAGCAAATGATTTTTCCTGTGTTTGCAGATAAAAGTAAGCCAGGATTTACTTTTCATCTGGATGGTCTTCCGTGAATTGGGGGTGGGGTCTGACATCATGAGTCATCAGCCGCCCGTCCCGAGCAGGCAATGGCATGCCTGCATTCTGACGGGTGCGCCCAGCATTTCTATGTGCACGTCCACCGTTTTTGTGGGCATGCCCATGAGACGCCAGATGCCCACCCTGACATGACCCCTGCCTATCAATCAGGTAGCGAGGACCCCAGTGAATAAAATATTGTACATTATTGCACATTATCGCGCATTCACCATCGGGATGATGACAAATTTGGACCTGTGCAAGGTCTGAACCGGTCCCATATTACCATTGACTGGGTTATTGCTTCCAAATGACCTCAATTTCACTTTCAGGCTTTGGTGCGTACTGCTTGCATTTAGTGTATGAAATGATGTGTATGAAAAGAAAGGAGGAAGTTTCCAAACCAAAGATGTACAGCGTTTTTTGAAGGTTTTGTGACAGGATTAAAAGTAAAGATTTATTTAAAGGCAGTAAGTGGCATTAGGAAGTGAAGGTGACCAGACACACTGGATTAGCTTTGTAAGCAAAATAGCAAAAGGGAACTCAGTCTCAGTGTGGCTGTCATATTTGTTGCACCGGTTATCTGCCATTCCAGACATACAGCTTCATGTTAGATTGCTGTCAATGGCTGCTGGAAACAAGCTAAATCTGATTGCCAATCTGATCTGCCCAGCAATGGCAGCGGACCACAACCTCTGGCACTCCCTATGGAGAAAGGAGAACCCCAGAGCTGGGTACCCTCAGCATGTATCAGCACACACAAACAGGTTACCACTGGTGGCACCCTGATACCATCACCTTCATTCTATTATTCATATGTGTTTTAGTATTATTTTTAAAGCTTCACTTATGGCACACATACAATAGCCCTGTCACAGATTGTTCCCCATGAGGAAAAAATGCACACATTACCCCCACAGAGAAATAACACACACACACACGCATATTGGCCCTTATAAAGCGCTACGGAATATGCTGCGCTATATAAGAAACTGTTAACAAATAATAATAAATAGGGGAAAAAAACACACATACACATTGACTCCCACAGAAAAAAACAGAACACATTGTTCCCCAGAAGAAAATAATAAAATACATTGCCCACATGTAGAGGTACATTTTCAGTATACATGGATAACCCCCAACCAGAGAGTAGCCAACCCTGGGTAGCAGCAGGGCCGGCGCCACCACTAGGCAAATCTAGGCATTTGCCTAGGGCGCCGGCCACTGGAGGGCGGCATTTTGCCCCCCGTGCCGCGGGGGTACCTGTCCTGCGGCGCTGTGTATTTAAAGCTGGCGGAGGCAGCGAGGGGTCCCTGCAGTCAATAAGAAATAACGAGCGCTATCCGCCGGGCTATGCGGAAGCGCTTCTGTTGTGAAAACACTGTCCGCACGCTGATTGGCTGACATTCAGCCAATCAGCGTGCGCCGTGCAGCCAGTGTTTTCATAACAGAAGCGCTTCCGCATAGCCCGGCGGATAACGCTCGTTGACTGCAGGAACCCCTCTCTGCCACCGCCGCCAGCTTTAAATACACAGCGCCGCAGGACAGGTACCCCCCCCCCTCCCCCGGCACCGAGGCGCCCCCACCCCGACTCGCCTGGGGCGCTCCCTGGGTAGCAGTCACTCAACATGATGCACCTACACACAGTGTCAATGGCCTAGCACAACTACAGCCCAGACCAAATTTTTCATGTCAAAAGTTTTAGACCTGGTAAAAAAGTTTTTTTTTATAGAAACATCCCTATAGACCACAGGTTCATAAAGTGGGTCCTCAGGACCCCACACAGTGCATATTTTGCAGGTCTCCTCACAGAGGGCCTTATTCTAGATCACTCTTTCTGACAAAATCCTTCTTAGATGGACAAAACCATGTGCACTGCAGGTGGGGCAGATGTAACTTGTGCAGAGAGAATTAGATTTGGATGGGGTTTTACTTCAAAGTGAGATCTATATTGCAGTGTAAAAATAAAGCAGCCTGTATTTACCCTGTACAGAAACAAAATAATTCACCAAAATCTAATTCTCTCTGCACATGTTACATCTGCCCCCCTGCAGTGCACATGGTTTTGTCCATCTAAGAAGGATTTTGTCAGAAAGAGTGAACTAGAATAAGGCCCAGAATCACAAGTGAAATAATTAGCTCCACCTGTGGATCTTTTAAATGTGTCAATGAGTAATGAATGCACCTGTGCACCAGAACTGAGTCTGAAAACCACTGCTCCACTGTTCTAGACATACATGACTTCTCTTCCCTTCCCCTGCCAGTGATGAGAATGTCTACTTCCTGCCAAGTTACAGAGCATTAGAGAGGTTGTTGTGATCCATCGTTGATATCAACATTTCCAGATATATTGTATAGTGTAAATGGAGTATCTCTAAAATAAATATAAGTTTAATCTTCCACTGTGATTTCATGCCTTTTCTGCTTCCATACAGTAGATTTAAAAAAATATATATTTCTGCTTAAATGCTAATTCTGGAGGATTAGAGTATTGAGGATTATATTTTAGAAAGGGAATTGAGCAGATATAATGCTTAAGGCAAGTGAATGTTTGTGCAGATAGGGTTCTATTTACTAAGCCTTGGATATATAAAAAAGTGGAGAGAGATAAAGTATCAGCCAATTAGCTTCTTACAGTCAATTAGCTCCTAACTACAGGCTGTGTTTGAAATTTGACAGTCCCATCTAAGCGATTTTTCCGGGGGTGGAAGGCTTTCCATAGCAGGACGCTATGGAAAGTCATCGACCCCGTTGCGCATCTGCTAATAATACCAGCAGATGAGAGGTGGTGGCCAGCAATGATGTGGGAGCGCACATCAGCGCTCACCACTCACCACCGGGATGTACACACTGGCCGTCTTTTGAACTGAAAGCAGCTCCGGCAGCAAAACTGAACTACGTCCAGCTCAAAACCTCCCAGTGTGTATGGGCCGTTACCCTCTGTGGATATTTCATTTTTGTGAAAATTATACAACTATAAGATTGCTATATGTACAGTATTAATACATATATATTGCTATGAGAGCAGCAATTTGTCCCCAAATATCGATCACTTTTTGTCTGACAGACCACAGTTAAGTTTAAAGTGTAAATATATTGTAATGTAAATGTACTGTGAACGTAAGACTAAGAAAATCATATTTCTTTTCAACATAGTCAAGTTTTAAAGTGTTCATGATACCGTATGTGTAGACAGGGTAAGATGTAGGAAATGTTTTCTAGGCTAAGGTATACTTATTATAAATCAGTCCCGCTTTCAGGAGTTTATTTACTAAGATGGTAGTTCTATTGAAGATGGGATGTTGCTATGGGGAATCAATTAGAATAAACGATACTTCCTCACCTTTCCACCGCTTACTCTACGGAACTTACATAGTGCTGCTAAGCATCATGGACCCCTCACGGGCTCGCTTCGCTCGCCACAACTTTACTAAAGGTAATAGATGGTGGCATGGACACAGGAGGGTGGCGTGGACCCTGGGTGGTGGCGTGGGTCCTGCAGGTTCCCTCGCTGAAAATCCTTAAGTAGCAGTTCAGTAGTGGTTAACGTAACTGTCGTAGTGGTGGCTGCATAATGAGGAAGTACCGAATCAACTTATTTATTTAGCATTTTCTAGAAGATAATACATAGACTCTGATTGGTTGTCCATAGCATCCCATCTTAAATAGAACTCCCATCTTAGTAAATTTACCCCTCAAGAAGCTGTAGTATTACCCCGTCTCAATTTGCCACCTCCAGAAGTTGGGCGGAGTGTCACAGTAACCAGTAAAATTGTGTCTGATTTGGGGAATAACGTCAGGCATGCATTCACCATGCATGTGACCTACTGTAATTGCTGTATAGCGTGTGATTCAGATTTTTCAAATAATATAGCTAACATGCTTTACTTAAGAATCCATGATTGTTACACTCAGAAACTGTGTACTTGTATTAGAAAAACTAAATTGCAAGATTTTCTGTAATCTAACCCACAATGAATTGCCTATGCCTGTATCACCCAAGATAACTGCATAGGAATCTACATGAAAACCTGTTTTATGTTTCTAATAATTTGTGTGCATTGGAAATTGGTTTGAATGCGCTAAAGTTGCAGATTTATCTTATATTGCCGCAGGGGGTCTATTATTATTTTTCTAATCATGTTTGGAGCACTGTTATTTTGTTTACTGCAGAGTAAGAGCCAGATGCACTAAGCTTCAAAAGTGATAAAATGGAGAGTGATAAACAGCCAGCCAATCAGCTCCTGTCTGACATTTTTCAAACACAGTCCGTGACATGGCAGGTAGGAGCTGATTCGCTGGCTGTTTTTCACTCTCCATTTTATCACTTTTGAAGCTTAGTGCATCTGTCCCTAAATCCTGTATGCCAGTGTTACTCAGTATGCTAATCCGTGAACTGCCCCTTCCAGAGGCGGAACTACAGGTGCAGTGCACTGGGGCTCCTGAAAACTAAAGGGCCCACTGCCTCTGTCACACCACAATTGCTATTTCATATTATGCCACATAAGTGATGCTTACCTACATGCTCATTGCTAGAGGTTTCTTGCTCAATGCCAGGGGTTTCATGCTCTAAGCCAAGTACTTTATGCTCAATGCCAGGGGATTCATCTTCGATGCCAGGGGCTACATGCTCAATGCCATGGGGGATTACATACTCGTTGCCACAGGGGAAACAAATGCTTGTTGCCAAGGGGATTGAAATGCTTGTTGCCATGGTGGATTACATGCTCTTTGCTACAGGATGGTTAAATGACCGTTGCCACAGTGGAGTGAAATGCTCATTGCCACAGGGGAGCTGCAAGCTGTGACAGAGCACATCTGCGGCTATTTCAAATCTCTCGCTGACTCATGAGCCAATCGGAGCGAGCATGGTTGAACCTGCTATGTTCCTGTAACATAGATTATCACTTACCTTTCTCCGACAGATTGCTAATCCTCTGGATACCTTTTGGACCTTGGTTTTTTTTAATTGGACACCTTTCTCTCCACCAAATTATCTTAGCAGCCCATTTGTGCCTTTCTCTAGGTCTCCATTACTGGGCTAACCCCAGGAGCACCCGGACGGGACACTCCACATATACTCCACCATTGTGGGACTCCTATGGCTACCTGGTAACTACCACTACTGCTTATTTTCAGTTGGAGAAGTCCTAGTCCAGTTATGGAAGTCATTTGTGAATGAGGGGTAGAAGTGATAAAGTGTGCAGTACTTTATCACCGGCCAATCAGCTCCTGACTGTTTAGTTACAGGCTGGGTTTGCAAAGGGACAGATATTAGCTGATTTGCCAGTGACAAAGTACCAGGCACTTTATCACTTCTCCTCCATTATCACTGCTTCATACATCTACCCCTCAGTGGCCAAATCAGAGCCCCATATCCCCCTGTGCCAATACATTATTTCTTTGTTTTTATCAAGTGTGTCCTAATACTATTTTTAAATTAAGAAATTGTGTACATATTGTCACGAACATGGATTTAAGCACTCGGTCGTGGCTGTGTTGGATACAATAGCCTAGACTTGGATCGGACTTACAGAAAAAGCTGACTGGATCTGGGGATACCAGAATGGAACGGGAGGCACTTCAGTTGGGGACACCAAAAAGGTACAGGAATCCGGTGATGCTGGAAGTCTTTAGAGTACTTAGCCTGGGGATACCAGACTAGTACTGGAAGCCGGGGATACCGGAAGGTCTCTGAAGTACTCAATTGTAGGATGATGTGGATCAGTACAGAAATCTGGGGATATTGGAAAGTCTCTCAGGTACTCAGTCTGGAGATACCGAACTAGTACTGGAATCTGGGGAAGCCGGAATAACTTTAACTCAAGATGGCCGACTTGACAACATAGCAGGATCCAGGGACACTGGAACTAACTTAAGGCAACTCAGGATAGCCGACTTGGCAAGTGATGGGATCTTAGGACACTGGAAATAACTTAAGGTAACTGGTAACTGGGTTGCGGATAATGCACTAATAACGACCGAATCTGGATACCGGATAGGCACAATGGAAGTGGCTGGGAACAAGATGACTTGCTGACAGCAGCTGGAATCTGGATAGAACTGGATAACCCACAAACAGCTACTGTATGTAGAGGGACTGCAGGTAGTGTGGCTGAGCTGGACAAAGTGAAGCCAGTAGCAGGTACTGTAGCTGGGCTAAAACAGGGGTTTTACCGCATTTTTACCTTAGTACATCCTGCCCTAAGTGCAGGTTGAATGAATCCAGGCAGAATAAACTGAAAGACCATGCAGAAACTGTTAAACAGAAGAACAAACACCCAGGTTCATGACACAAATGGTCTAGAAAATACTGTTCACTTCTCCCATTTAAAGTGTATAGACAAATTAAATTATTATTCAGCCAGCGCTGGTACCCTTTTTCCTGGAGAATTAGGATTAAACTGTGGAAGTGGGGAGGTTAGGGTTAGGCTGAAGGTGAAACTACTTTGCAGGATGTGTCAGGATTGTGGCTGTAGGGGTGTAGAGAGTCACATCAGGATCCTTTAAAATGGGGAGTTTGGTCTAAAAATGGGGAGTGTGAATGCACCCAATTATAGTACATAATCTTAAGAAACAATTTCCAGTGGTGGGGCCTTTAACATAGGAGGGGCTGGGGGATGCAGGGAAGGGCATGATCAGGAAGTGGGTCCCTCCTCCCTGGCCAGTGATATGTGGGAAGATAATGCTAGCCACTAAACCCCAAAGTCAGTGGTGCAAGTAGAATTTTTTTCTTGGTGGTACTGATAGCCTCCACCAAAAATGGGCATGGTCATGTGTCATCAGGGGGCGTGGTCATACAAAGCTAGAGGAGTGACTAAATGACAATAGAGGCGTGGACACAGGAGACAGGGAATGAGAAACTGGGAATGACTGGGGGTGGGTTGGCTCTTGCTTGGGGGAGAGCCAGGCAGCTTGTGCTTACAATAGTGGAGCCTGCTCTTCATGCTGTCGGCGCTGCTGATGCCTGTCAGTGTGACAGGCTAAATCAGTAGCCGGTAGCTGCATACAGCACCAATCATAACGCTGGGTGGGCGGGCTGCGGATGCATTATATTTAGACTTAAAATGAAAATAGAAATGACAGTGGATCAGGGATAAGTGGTACTGCGTACCTGCAACATATTTCTTAGAGGTACTCCGTACCACACCGTACCCCCTTACTTGCAACACTGCCCAAAGTGCCAGAAAGTTTGTTTTCAATATGCGGCACCATCTTCCCGTAGATATTATCCCTGGGCATATGGTGCCAGCCATAGCTATATTCTGGAGGAGGGGAGGACAGTGGGCCCACTGGCTGTTGGGATTACACTTTGCCAGGATATCGTACCCAGCACTGTGTCTGAGCTGTGGTTCCTGTCAGTATTGTCTTTTTAGAGGGAACATCAGTCTTGAACATGTGCCTGCCTCAGCAAATGTCCCAACATGACCAGATTCAATTTTTACCACAGAATAAGGTAAAGCTACTATGACAGCACTGGTCAGAATAGCCCTGTCAGCACTGGACAGGATGTATTTGCCTGGGAGTGATACAAATAGATTTTGCATCCCTGTTACAAATCCATATTTTTTGTATTGATACATGTTCATCAACGTAAGTACCATAATATGGAGAAATACCTGAATGATTAGTTCAAATATATACCCCAGAATGGAACAGTTGTATTAAGCATGGTAAGGAAAAAAATGTCATAAAGTAGATGGTGTTAACACACCAGCCAATCAACTGCCAACTGTTATTTTTCAAACACAGCTGATTGGCTGGTGGCTCACCTTCTACTTTATTTCCACTTTATCTTTTCGCCATACTTAATATATGTATGTTTGAAAAAATGGCTATGAGCTGGTTGGCTGTTAGTTTTTCATTTTCCATTTTATCACTCATCAATGCTTACTACACCTGCCCCAATGTGAGGTAAATCAGGCATATCTCCCAACATGACCCTCTCCAGGAGAGACACAATGCTCTGCTCCTGGACTTCCCTCTTAATGTATGATTGCCATCATCTGTGGTGAAGCACCTTTCTTAGCAATTAACCTGTTTAACAATCATAGATTATGAGGAAAGTCCAGGAACAGAGCATTGTGTCCCTCCTGGAATGGGTTATGTTGGGAGGTATGAATCAGGTACTATGGCTGAATCCCTTTCTCAGATGAGGTAGTAGTGGATAGTGATGTAGCCTTTGCCAATGTTTTATATCCATTAAAACAAAATATATGAGGAAATAACAGAGTGTCAGCCAGAGAGACTGAGGGGTAAATTTACTAAAGCTTCTAAAAATGAAAACAACCAATCAGATTATAACTACAATTATAATTGCATCTTATACCCCTTTCACATTGCAGCTGTAACACGGTATATTGCTGTTTTTTTAGTGCTTTAAAACGGTTCCAGCTGCAATGTGAAAGCTACATTGTCAATTTACCGGTTACAGAATACCAGCATTTTGACACGTGTTAAAAGGAGGATCCTACACGTTTCTGAGCCGTTTTCCCTGCAGTGTGAACAGCTCAGAAACGGTATTTGCTATAAATGATAACCACACTTGATCCCCGCCCACAAGCAGGAAAAAAAACATTTAAAATGACATTGTATGGCTTTCTATGGGTGAAACGGGTTGAATCTGAAAGGTACAAAACGGTATTTAAACTGCAATATACCTTACATCATGCAATATGAAAGGGGTTTAACTGGCTTTTGACCAGTTTTAAGACACGTTTAGAAAAACGGGTTGAAAGCAGGTTTTTGCAATGTGAAAGTGGTATTAGTTAATGGTAGAAGGAATCTGATTGGTTGTTATGGGCAACATCAACTCTTTATATTTTTAGAAGCTTTAGTAAATTTACCCCTGAGACTACATTCCCCAACCCTCAGCACTGAATAGAAATCTCGTGAGCAGTAGCCCAGCCCAGAGATACTAGTGTGCCAGTGCACAATCTGGCCTGCATGGTAGGGGCAGCCTCACTGTTAGTGTTGGCAGGTTAGTGATGGGAAGATGTCACCCCCTGCCTTCCAGGAGAGAATAAGAGTGTTTGGTACCCAAGACTACCAGCTGTTGCAAGATGCAGGGCTGAATTAATTCTTTAGAGGACCTGGGGAGCAGGCCCGGGGACAAGGGGATCAAGAGGGACAGCCATCCCAGGCCCCGACGATTCACTCTGCCACTCAGTATTTCTCTTAACTAGCCTCCAGCTACATGGATGGTCCTCAGCTACATGGTACAGAGCTTTGCGGGACATGACGGAGGTGGGGCTACATAGGAATCAGGGGCGGAGCTACAGGTGTCTTTGCACAAGAGGGAGAGAAGAGGCTTTCCTGCCTGCCACGCCAGACTGCACTTTTGTTCTTACAAAAGGAAGAGTAAGTGGATGTTTGTGTGTATATATATATATATATATATATATATATATAAATATGGTGAGGAATTGCGTCAGGGTGATAGAGCACAGGCCGCATGGTGAGGGAAAGCATCAGTGTGATAACGCGCAGGCCATGGGGTAAAGGAGCGCATCAGTGTACGAGCGCAGCCAGTGGGGAGAGGGATTACGTCAGTGTGATAGAGCACAGGCAGCATGGTGAGGGATTGCATGAGTGTGAAAGAGCACAGGCTGCATGGTGAGGGAAAGCGTCGGTGTAAAATAGCGCAGGCCATGGGGTAAAGGAGCGCATCAGTGTACCAGTGCATACCACGGGGTGATGGATTGGGTCAGTGTGATAGAGCGCAGACCGCATGGTGAGGGATTGCATCAGTGTCATAAAATGAGCATGGTGAGGGAGCATATGCAGGTCATGAGGTGAGGAAGAGTGAAGGTCTCCAAAATAGGGCTGCTCCTAAAAATTTCCCAGGCTAATTTTTCAGCCCAATTCGCCCCTGAATCCAACCCTCCCTCCCTGCTCTACAGCACTCCAGTAATGGGCACAAGGCGCTTCCAGTTTATGGTCCTGCATGGGGGTGGGGGCCCACAGAGATATCAGTGTATGGGGCCCCAGATTGTTGTTGCAGGATCTGCTGGGGAGAGGGGTGTATATCAGATTGTTCAACTGCTAATAAGACCCATTCCAGGGGGGGGGGGGGGGGGGAATGCTCTTTACCTGGACTCTTAATATATAATTTTCGTCATCTTTCTTTAACAATTTAATTGATAATAAAAGTAGTTCAACACAGTTGATAGCATTTATAAATTAAGAAGGAAGTACAGGTGGAGAGCATTTTGGCCCTTATTCTGATTGAGTCAGATGGATAAGAGTTCAGACGGAGCGCGTTTTTCAGCTCACTGCACATGCGTACCATTCTCAATGTGCGGCCGCCCACCACCATGCACGGTCGTAACACAGCAACTAAAAAAACTATACCATGTACAGTCGGACATAATGGGCGTAATGTGGGTGTATCACAGGGTGCAGCATCAAAACTGGGCAAAACTGGGCGTTAACGGGGCGTGCATGTGGGTGGTAACAACAAGTGCTGGACGTACGCCTTGCACAAGTCTCTGAGCGGTGACTCCGAGCGGTGACTCTTAAGAAAAAAACAAGTCTCAAGCTTCATTGACCAGCCGATCACCAGCCGCATGATCGGGGCCGCATTCGCCCAAGCAATCAACATGCACAATGGCTAAAAAATATTCAGCTGCATGCAATAGACACCCCTGCAGCATATATGTTTCTCTCATTTATCAATTAACTAGCTACATGGCAACAACACGGGAAGCATGCTTTGGAAGTTTAACCTTTTACACTACTCTGCGTGCCTTCCAGTGGCGTAACTATAAATTTAGCTCCCCCCTGCCAAAAAATTTTGTGGCGCCCCCCCCCCCCCCACATGCCATTTTTGGGGAGACAAGGAAAAATAATAATATATATATATATATTATAATGACTTGAGTACGGGGAAAAAAAAGTCCTGAAGTGCCACCTTTATGGGGATTCCATCTCCTTCAGGAAGGCACATAGGCAAGTTATCTATGTGGCTGCAGCCAATAGACTGTGTATACCTTTATAAATGGGAGTCAGCAGCAGCGCCATGTCATGATGAGCGCTGCCGCATCCTCTGCATTTGCAGTGCACCCGCTACAAACCCTGCCGATGCTGGCTTCCCAAAACCGCCACAGGAACTGCAGCAGCATAGTTACGCCACTGCCTCCACCTTTCCATCCCGCTACCCCTGTACCTCTCACTTCCTCCTTCCCTGCACCTCTCCGTTCCTGTCACCCCTGCACCTCCATGTCCATCTGTCTCTGCTGCACTTCTCTATCCATGTCACCTCTCACTCCATCCTAATCTCCACTTCTCCATCCCCGTTGCCCCTCCATCCCCCTTGCACCTCTCACTTCCTCCATCCCTTCACCTCTACGTTCCCCTTTCCCCCCTTCACCTCTCACTTCCTCCATCCCTGTACCTCTCCTTTCCCTTCCCCCTGTCCATACTCCAATTCTATGTCCCTCCTACACCACTGAACCCATACATACAAAAAATTACACATAAATCATAAAAAAAATATCATAACATTTTTTTTGCTGATAAATATTTTCTGACCTCTTACAGCAGGCAGCAGGTGGGAGATGCAGTGGGCGGCAGGCACCAACGGGCTATGGGGTGGGCAGACGTGGGAGTGCAAGTCCCTTGCTAGCAGCCGCAGCTGGGACCCTGTCTGCAGGCTGCTGCAGTGCTTCACACTCTTACAGGCTCAGCGCCGCCGCAGCAGCCCAGCATGGTTCTAAGCGCCGGCAGCTCTTCCTGGCACTGACGAGTGCGACGCTTTCACTGGGCACTGTGCGGCACCCGTCGTAGACTTCGTACCAGGCCGCGCAATTGGAAGCCCTCCCATTGGACGAGCTGCCCGCCCTCCCATTGGACAGCTGCCCGCCAACCCTCCCATAGGACAGCCGCCCGCCAATCATGTAAGGGCACTGTGACAGCCTGACAGTGTGTCAGACTGTCATGGCTGCGCCCATGCTGCGGCCGACTCGCCTGTGTGGGAGAGGCAAGCGGCGTGCCAGCAGCCACAATGCCACAAAGCAGCAGCATATGTTTGTGAATTGGCACTCAGTGTGCCGGGCGGGAGCCGGCGCCCACGCAGCCCCCGCTCCCCCAAGCAGTGGCGGGGGCTGCCTTACACAAGATACGCCACTGGTGCCTTCCTATCGCTTGTATATTTCATTTCTTTAACACTCAAATGCACCACTATTCATAAATGATATTAAGAGCAAATTTGCTTACTGAAACCTTAACACACAAGTTCTTTAGGCATGTTAAACACCAGCAGAGGGCTTTTGGTCACGTTGGAAGTTACGCTGGAAGTCCGTGCGGACAGTGTAAGTGCGTATGCACAAGGGAGCATATGTGCATTAGTACGCCACTCTAGGGGCGGATGTAGGGGTCAGGCCGCCCCTAGGCACAACTTTTTTGGCTGCCCCCCTTCTAGGCATGAGGGGGGCTGGGGGAGAGATGGGGGTAGATAGAGGGAAAGCGAGGAGACAGGAGGAGAGAGAAAGTTAGAGAGAGGTGGGACAGGTGGAGAGAGCACAGAAGAGCGGAGTGAGACAGGTATGTGAGGAAATAAAAATAGAGAAGAGAGATGGGGCTGGGGGAGACAGAGAGGAGGAAGGAGAGATTACACAGGGGTTTGAAACACCTTATATCTCCTAATGTCCACCACTTCCCCCTTCTGTATTGGTGGCACTGGCACTACTGTGTACCTGATTGAAAGCCATGGCAGTAGGTCTCTCTGTTAGTGCAGGGTTCTTTCACTGGCGCCGGCAGCTCAGCCTAAGGTACTCCCTCTCACCAGCACTGGTGGGGGGAGCATGGATGGTGCCTGCAGTGCTGGAGGGAGGAACGCAGACCACAGGCTCTGGTAGCTCCCTCTCACCAGTGCCGGTGGAGGGAGCATGGAACAGTGGCGGCGGGAGAGTGACTTCAGCTGCGGTGCTGGAGGGGGGAACGCGCAACTGAGGAGGTGCCGCTGGCGGGAGTACACTGGGACTGCACTGCAGCAGGGTGAGCGTTAGACTGCAGCAGTGCTAGAGGGGGTGGCGACAGCGGGACGGGACTCAATATACTGGCTCCGTCTGCTGAGGGTGAGTGGAGCATGGGATGGCGAGAAGGACTGCATCTGCAGTGCTGAAGAGGGGAGCATGGGACTGCCCACAGCACTCTATAAGAAAATAAAACTTCAAAGGATGCAGGGGATGGCCAGCTGCCGCCCATAATAGATGCCGCCCCTAGGCCCGTGCCTCATCGGATTACTACATTAATATACCTAAAGACATCAGTGACAAGCAAGGCTAAAGCATTGTTTGGTGGGTGATGAATAAACAGTAGGGAGGAGCTGGGCCATGCTGCACTGTGCATCACGGCACCCCAGCGATATAGCAGAATTAGACTGTGCTGTACAGTCTATTTCTACTTGCGATACTGACCATTTGGAGCCACTCATTAGTACCCCAAGTCCTCTTAACACATATGTAGGCAAAAATGCAGGGTGTAGGGTAGGGGAGTTGCCACATATTAGTACCAATTCACATTAAACCACACACTGCGCAAGATAGAGCCCCTTAGACACACTGAACCAGTATTATGTACACCATGATGCCCATTACACATTGTCACACAAGGCAATGCCCATTGCATATAATGCCACACACCATAATGCCCATTACATATTATGCCACACACCGTAATGCCTATTACATTTTACACCACACATCCTAATGTCTATTACATATTATACACTAACCCGTAATGCCTATTATTTATTTATTTACAGTTTCTTATATAGCGTAGCAAATTCCGTTGCGCTTTACAATAGGAAACCGTTATAATAAAAACTGGTTAGTAACAAACAAAGCAACATGCTTTGAGCTGGCAGCCTCTACTCTACTCTGTATGTGGATTCTGCTTCCCAGGGGCGACTATTTATAATTGTTTTCCTGATACAGGCTGCTATATTTTGGCCACTTAAACCCTATTGCTTTTACCCATATACTTTTTTAAGGAGGGACGCATTGTAATTATACAAGTACCTTATGCATATACTCCACTTACACAGCAGAGCTCCTGCTTCTACATTTCAACCTGACTTTATAATTATTTAATTTGTATTCAGCACTGTATTTTGATACCCTGTGGGGCTGGACATTGTTGACTTTGTTACATTGCATATAGTATAGAGTCAGAACCCTTACACCATGGTAGCTGCCCTGGCTCTGTTCCGGCTCCACCTTACATTTTTTACTCAATACAGCCTGCTATGTGTCAGCTGACAATCATCCTCCTGATTGTCCTGCTATACTTCTGGTAGCCATGGTGAAGCACCATCATCAAAAAACTAATGCAGAAAATTTAGAAAAGTACTTCAGAAACGCCACCACACACCCTCCATCAGAAGTGATGCTCCTGGCTCTGTTTCCCCCTCCTTCACCTTCCATGAGCTCCATTTCCCACGACCCACCAGTCAACACCATTCAGAAAGTCTTGGATGCAGTACTGGCAAATGAGACACTCAGTGATAAAATTGCCCATATGCAGGCTGATCTGTCCATATTCCACCAGGACCTCCAGCGGGTTCATGAGAGGGTTGGGGAGGTTGAGACCCATGTGTCTACAATTGAGGATACCCTTGCTTCCTTGGACTGCCGCACGGCTACTCTCGAATCTCACATGTCTGATGTTCAGAAGAAACTTGTGGATATGGAATTCCATTTAATATGCCCCAATGTCCGTTTTGTGGGCCTCCGCAAGAAAGAGGAGGGTACTTCCCCCGAGAGGTTCCTGGAGAAATGGCTAGTGGAATCTTTTTGGTCTGGAAGACTTTTCTTCTCACTTTGCTCTGGAACGTGCTCATTGTGTACCCTCACGCACATTCATATCCAAGTTTCTTCATTATCATGATGCAGTGCTCCACCTGGCGGGTACCAAGGGTCCACTGAACTGGAACTAATCTAGCATCTCTGTCTTCCCTGACTTTACTGTGGGAGTCCAAAAAGATAAAGCCCAGTTCCTCCCGATCAAAGGGTGCCTAAGAGAGCTACAAATCTCCTATGCTTTGCTATTTCCCTCGAAATTGATTGTGGTTGTGGATAGAGTGACAAAGGTTTTTCAAACTCCAAAGGAAGCGGCAGCATGGCTGGACTGATACAGGCTGGCAAGGCGTGCTCTGAATAATGATTGATTCTTATTGTCCTACTCCCTATTTCTGGATGATACGTATACTCATCCCTTCACCAATGCTGCTTCATTATATTGAATACTGCTGACTGGTTCTACACTGATTTATATACTGTTATCTTTCTGCATTTTTTTATGTTTTATTTTACAGTGTTATTTATTTGTGTGCTGTCTGTGACGACTGTTGAGTGGACTGCATTTTTAATGTGGCTAGTCCACTGTCTCATAGCCTGGGAGTCTCACTATTGCCCTGCTCCAATATAAATCTGAGATTTTCTTTAGTATTCATTAATCACTGCACCCCGCGGTACCTAGCTCTATATTTCTGTAATTGTGTTGTTATGTATTGCCCTCCTCGGGAGGAGTCTGAAATTCCTGGACTGCTCTGAAGGAGGTCCGATTGTTGAGTTGCCATTATATTTCTGGCCCTACTAGTTCTTAGAGAGTGCTGGTGTTTCTCCCAACTTTAGGATGTTTTTTCCTTGTTTGGGATTAAAGTGTACCTCGGGTTGGATGGGTATACAGGGTGGGTTGGAGGGTGATGTATTTGTTTTTGACTTGGTTTGTTTTTGGGGTTTTTTATTTGTTTTTTTTATGGGGGTTATCTTTTTGCGGCTATTCTGTTTTTGCTGATTTGTCTCTACTTCTTTTGGCTCTGGTATGATGCACGCTCTCGATAATGCTGTTATATATCTATGTCTATGTTGTTCTGTTTTGGGGGTACCAATTTTTGGATGTGTGGTCAGTAGTAGACTAAATAATATTACATTTTATCTGTAGGATATGGCAAAACTTGCCTTTCTTACTTGGAATGTAAGGGTACTTAATGATAAGCTAAAAAGTTCACTGGTCCTAGGTCAAATTAAAAAATATGCTCCCGATATAGTGTGCCTAAATGAGACACATTTAATGGGCAAAAAAAAATGTATCGTGGGTGGGCTGGGCTTATCACTCCATGTATACTTCAATTTCTGTTATTCTAGCTGCAATTTATATTTCACCACCCTATGCTCACAATGTGCTTAAGAAACTGGCTTGTTTTATGGGTTCGCATCCTGCTACCCCCATGATATGTTTAGGTGATTTCAATAATGTTCTCAACCCACACCTGGTCAGGACCTCTGTCTCTAGCCCCCACATACAAATACAACCTTCCATCTTCGTGGAGTTACTCTTGGAGATGGGCCTAGTCGATGCCTGGGGAGTAAAATACCCGACAGTTAAACAATATTCTTGCTTCTCCCATTCCTCCTTTTCGAGGATTGACATTGCCCTTCTCTCAAGAGATCTCCTGCCCCACATAAGTCAGGTTAAGTATGAAAGCAGGGGCATCTCTGACCATTCCCCAATTACGCTGAGTCTTGACTTTAACTGGCAAAAAGGCCAAATGATTTGGAAGCTCAACCAGTTCTGGTTTGAGCATATGGATTCTGGACTGGAACTTGAGGTTACATGGGAGGAATTTTTCACCAATAATACACCTGGGGTATCGTCAATGATATTATGGGATGCATTCAAGGTCTTTGCAGGAGTTGGAACAGACCTGTAATGTTGCTGAACTTATTTATTTATCTGACCGTTTAGACACCTCTAAGGCTATCTGGCTTAAATCCCAAAAGCACTGGACCTCCTTCTTGGAGGATAAGGCAAAGTATAAGCTTTTATATGCATCGCACTCTGCTTATGCTACTGGGGACAGGCCAGGCAGCTTATGCAGCTTTCTGGCCCATCTGGCCAGGGGAGACCATATCAATAACACTGTGATGGAATTACAACACCCTGACAGGACTAGAGTTACACACACTCGAGATATAGGGGCTGCATTTATGGCCTTCTATGGCCGCCTATATGAATCTAAAATGACTTGTAGTCCTGATGAACGTATGTTCATAATATTCCTCTCCCCTCCAACTCTAATGATGCCTGCCAGCTATTAGACTCACAATTGACTTTAGAGGAAATAATTAATGCTGTTAAATAATTTGGTACTTGTTTCCTAGCACGGCCACAATCGGGAGTAATCGTGTACCTTAACTTAAGGTACATGATTAACGCGATGGACCCGATTTCCATTGAAATCAGGTCCATTTTGCCGGCAAAGGCAAAATCGGGTCCATCGCGTCGGTCGCGTGCATTATGATGGCACGCGACCGACGCGATGGACCCGATTTTGCAATAGGGTTCAATGTTAAAATATTTTTAACATTGTAATCGCGTTCATCGCTTCGGTCTTGTGCCATTATAATGGCACAAGATGCGATGGACGCGATTAAGCACATTTTACATAGCTAACAATGGGAAATCGGCCAATATGGCCCATTTCTCATTGTATATGCCCCCGTCATGCCTAAAAATTAATGCCCCCCCATTGTGAGCGGCACCCCACGATTGACGCCAACCTGAAGCGTGGCGAACGTAGCGGTACGCGTCCTCCGACCTTTTCATACCCCTACTATCCACGTCGGCGTGGAGTTGAGAATATAAAGTGTGGCGAGCGCAGCGAGCCACCGAGCCCGAAGCGTGGCGAGCGCAGCGAGCCCTGCCAGGGGACGCGTATACCTGTGAAGTAATACGCTGCGCTCGCCACACTTTATATTCTCAACTCCACGCCGACGTGGATAGTAGGGGTATGAAAAGGTCGGAGGACGCGTACCGCCGACCCTCGCGGGCTCGCTACGCTCGCCACGCTTCGGGTTGGCGTAAATCATGGGGTGCCGTTCACAATGGGGCCATTTGGGGTCTGGGGACAATTTTACATTGAATCCAATGTAAAATAGGGTCCCAGGGACCCTATTCACATTTGATTCAATGTAAAAATCGGGTCCATCGCGTCGGTCGCATCGCATGCGATTTGGTCACATGCGATGCGACCAACGCGATTTTTCCGACCCGATCAAAATCGGTGTGGCCGTTCTAGGAAACAAGTACCAATAATTTCCCTCTAAGAAAGTCGCTGGAGTTGACTTTATTCTGCTGGACTTCTATAAAAAACATTTAGACTTTTTTGCCCCTTGGGTTCATGCCTCACAAATCTACTTCCATAAATTTACGTAGGCTTTTTACCCATTGCTTTTTACCCGTTTGCAGATGCCTCATGAGGGTTCCCACTCCTAGTTTCCCTTGACGATTTTGTGGTGTGAGACCTTCTCTGGGAGAAAATGGGCTGTATAGTTATAGGCCCTGTAGTTATTAATTATCTGAAACTCCTGTACTCTGTCCCAATGGCAAGGATCTCAGTAAGTGGTTTTGTCTCCTCTCCCTTCCCTTTGTATCAGGGTACTAAGCATGGTTGCCCCCTTTCCTTTTGTATTTTATTTATTTATTTATTAACAGTTTCTTATATAGCGCATACATATTCCGCAGCACTTTACAGAGTATAGTACATTCGCATCAGTCCCTGCCCCAGTGGAGCTTATAATCTATGTTCCCTACCACATATACACGCACAAACAAACTTTCTAGGGTTAATTTTGTTGACCTACCAGTATATTTTTGAATTGTGGGAGGAAACCGGAGTACCTGGAGCATGGAGAGAATATACAAACTCTGCACAGTTAGAGCCATGGTGGGTATTGAACTCATGACCTCAGCGCTGTGATGCAGTAATGCTAACCATTACAGCCTCCATGCTGCCCCACCATCCATTTGCAATTGCAATTGAACCCCTTGCATGTTTGCTTAGTCACTCAACCAATATCCCTTTAATTAGACCAACCCTTTTAGTTTGGAAGTCGGTTCATGTTATGATGAATACATAATCCCCTTTGTCTTCCTGAATTGCCCAGTTTACAAGTCACTTCGGTACTTGTGTATTTTGGCGGCACCCCCGATATCCATCGCGCGATGTTTACATCGCGTCGCATCGCATGCCATGCACCCGATGGCATGCGATGCGATGCGACGCGATTTGTACCCCCTATGCGATGAAAGATTGTATAAGCACCCTAAAGTGTGCTTTTAAGCACCCTAATGGGTGCTTACAATGTTAAATGCACCCCCACGCCACCCCCCCACTATAAACGTGAACCCGAAGCGTGGCGAGCGCAGCGAGCCCGCGAGGGGCGGCGGTACGCATCCTCCGACCTTTTCATACCCCCACTATCCACGTCGGCGTGGAGTTGAGAATAGAAAGTGTGGCGAGCGCAGCGAGCCACCGAGCCCGAAGCATGGCGAGGGGACGCGGATACCTTCACAGGTATCCGCGTCCCCTCGCGGGCTTCACAGGTGTCCGCGTCCCCTCGCGGGGCTCGCTGCACTCGCCACGCTTCGGGCTCGGTGGCTCTTTTTGCGCTCGCCACACTTTCTATTCTCAACTCCATGCCGACGTGGATAGTGGGGGTATGAAAAGGTCGGAGGACGCGTACCGCCGGCCCTCGCGGGCTCGCTGCTCTCGCCACGCTTCTAGTGGGGGGGTGGCGTGGGGGTGCATTTAACATTGTAAGCACCCATTAGGGTGCTTATACAATGTTTAATCGCATCGCATTGTATGGCATTGTATGCCATATACAATGGCATACAATTTTAAAATTGTATGCCATTGTACAACATCGCGCGATATCGCGTCGCATCGCATACCATCGTATGCCTTATGGTATGCGATGCGTTGGGCGCCGCCAAAATACACAAGTACCGTCACTTCTACTTGGGGTAAATGAATCTGCACACTAGGAGACTTGTATGCAGGTAATACCCTTAAGTCGTTCAGAGACCTCCGCTCTGATTTCTTTCTCTCCAGTGAAGGGCCTAGTTGTGGGTACCACGTGCACGCATTTAGTCTCTAATGTCTACTCCAACATCCAGTTGTCAACACACTCTGTTAACTTGCCCCAGCTTAGGAATGATTGGGAATCAGACCTGGGGTCCTTGGCTGAGGATAAGTGGGAATTAGCCCGTGCTAGTCCCCACATCTCTACATTGACTGTTAGATTCCAGCAGATCCAGTTCTTTATTATCCACAGTGTATACTACATGCCTAACAAACTATTTTGTATGGGTAGTATTTCTACCCTATGTTGTCCCAAGTGCGGTACTCAAAATTATTCTTTTTTGCACATACTGTGGTTATGTCCTCGCATAGCAAAATTTTGATATGGGGTTATTGACATTGTAACAAGTACCGGTATTCCCAGAGATATTTTGTCACCTGCGTTGTGTCTACTGGCTGCTCTGGATGAGGGGACTCTGGATGCACCAACTAGACGATATGTGATTGATCTTTGTACCTTAGCCAAGGTCTTTATTGCCAGGACGATTTTCCATGAGAAATTCACATACCTAAGTGGGACATAAATATCTGGCGGTATGTTCTAGATGGCTAGATTCCCTGATGTATAGCTGACCTTATGCCCATTATTGGCCCATTGCCCACCACCAACCCCCCCCAACTGACTTTATTATGTACCTTTATGCTACACTGTGTATTTCTGTTTTGTATATGTTTCTTTTTATACAGTATGCCCTCATTGAGCCTCTATTTTATTATAATTGAATGTTTTTGTTTATTTTGTCTGTATATGGTTGCTTGTTTGTGCATACTACAAAATTCAATAAAAAATGATTGCATCGAAAAAAAATTATAACAGTATTGTATCAAAATCCTGGCAGTGGGGTATTTAAGGAAGCGGAATCTGGAGATCCAAAACAAGAAAACATATATACAGTAAGATACAGCAAGCTGAATGTAAGCATAGACAATATGATTCTGCCACGATACACTTTCTATATTGAATGGACAATTTTGAATATGTGATGATTCTTACCCCAAAGGTGATGTTCACTCAGGTGTTCAAACAATGCAAGTGGGAGCTTACGATACTGCATGATAGACTGCAAATATATTATTGAACAGCTGGAGAGGTAGGAGTCACTACTGGACAAAAAGGACTCCCAGATTTCAAAGTTTTACAACAAAAAAGTTAAATTCTATTCAAACTATTATTACTTAATCTAAAATGATGTCTTCAAATAGCATGTACCATGCCTTGTGTTACCTTCAAAATCTGGGAGGTTTTTTTTTTGCCTAACCTGGTATAAGCTTGGTAAATATATCCTAAAACAAGATGGCAAAGATAGCAATAAACTTCTCTCCCATGCTCAGACCTAGGGGCCGGTACAGACATTTGCAGGGGCCAGCATTCAGGTAGATGCCGACCCTGTTAGAGTGATATCCCTCCTTGTGAATTATTGTGATCACTGTGCAAGTGGATGTGTCCGGTTGTCTATTCGCTGGAGTGGGAAAATCTTCAAAACACTTGTAAGCCGCTAACCATCAAATCATTTTTACACTGATCATCACTTGCTTAGAGTAGCCAGAGACTTAAGGTGGCCATACACCTACAGATTTATTGTCAGATGTGGCTGGTTGGAACAAAAACCTGGTAAAATCTGAATGACAGTTTGGCAGTTCAGTGCACATGGTTTTGTTCATCTAAGAAGGATTTTGTCAGAAAGAGTGAACTAGAATAAGGACCTCAGTTCCTGCTGGAGCCTGCTGAAAAATAGCCCTGCGCCTACTATTATGTGGGCCAATCCGCTCTACCAGCTTAGCATTAGTGTAAAACACAGATATCATGCATAGTGATATATTTCAGGTTTTCAGTGCAGTGGCACGCAATCTCAATCCTTAATACAACCTGGAATGGAAACTCACAATATGTTGGAAAAAGTAAGGGACAATTGATTATTATTTTTTTAAATATTAACAATTAGGAGACAATGTTTGTTAAAGAGCAATAAACTTATGCCCCTTTCAGACGCACTTACTAACCGGTATATTGCCGTCTTTTTACCGTTTCAAAACGGTAATATGTGCAGTCTGAAAGGTCCAGAGTGAATTTACCATTTTAAAATAACTGGTATTTTAAAACGGTAAAAAAGCAGGGTCCTACCCATTTCAGACCCTTTTTTTTGCTGTCTGAACGGGTCTGAAACAGTACCCAGGCAGTGAGCACTATACAGCAGTGAGCACTTTTGGTCCCCAGCGCAGTGCATATTTAATGAGCGGTCGGCTCATTAAATTTGCACGGCGCTGGCTCAGAGGGGACCAGCTAATGCTCAGTGTCAGACACCCTACCCTTACCCTTCCAGCGTCCTGCAGCTCTCCTCCCTGCCTGCAGTTCGGGAGCTCCTGCTGGCAGTCTAGGTGCAGGCTCTGGTGCCTGATCCCCTCTCTCTAGTCACTGCCCAGCGCATCTCCGGTATGTCAGTCTCGCTATATTTCCCGTGCCCCCAGCTATCACCATGCATTACCCGGCATGACCCCTCCCTTCTCTTCTAGTAAACTTTCTCCGCCTGCCTCAGGTACCGGGGGGGATGAGGGGGTATGAGTGGGGTAGTATCCCTCCCTCCATTTACCTCCAGCAGCAAGCGAGTGTCAGATCCTCATCCGGAGAGCGAGCCGGGGTCACCACCAGAGACGAGGGGAGGGAGGAGGTGGCGGGAGGAGGTGCGGCCCGTGTCATTGATGCTGCTTTCACACTGAAAACCTGCTTTAGACCAGGTATTTACATGCAATGTGAAAGGGGTTAAACTTGCTCTGACCCGTTTTAAAAAAAATGTTTTAAATACCTGGTCTAAGCAGGTTTTGCAGTGTGAAAGCAGCATTACAGGTCCATCTGCCTATGCAAAATACTTATAACATTTGAATATACTTATATATTTTTCACATACTTATAATATATGTAAAAAGCCCAGTAATTATATAGAATAACAATATTTGGAAATGGGGAGGGGGTGCTTTTCTTATCTGGATGACTCACTTTCAGTAAGAAATACATTAAAATTGGTAAGAAACACTTTTAAATCTCCAATGGGTAGTAAGTTGGTAACTAAAATAAATAGTACTTTAATATATAGCATGTATATACTGTACACGGCATAATATATGTGATGTACTCGCAGGAAGCAGAATGATTAACATTTCCATTGTATTTCTGAATGTTAAAGTAGCCTCTGTAACTGGCATTACCTTGTCATATACTTAGTGGTATGCTAAGGCCCATATGTGACCATCTATTCCACTGCATTTATATGTATAAGATATATTTATTTTGGACTCTAGACAAATAAAATACATATTCACTCTAACAATTATGCTATTTTTTAGCAAAAATACAAATCCTGCTTGGAACATGTTTTCCTATATAATATGTATTTAGAGGTAAAATGAAATTGATATGGCATATGTATGCTATGCATGCTCTCTCAGAAGGTTTCATAGAAAATTCCACATACTGTATATTACTTTTTCAAAATTTGTATACTTCCACCCATAAAAAGATTTGTAAATTGTTGTTCATTTTTCATCTGTCTCTCAAGTGATAAAATAAACATATACTAAATACAATTTTAACTTATCTACTTGTGAGTTGGCTGTTTTAGCTGGCATATCAGTTCACTTTGAAAATACAAAAGTCTGGACTCTCATATCCTGGCATGCCCCCCAACCCCCCCCCCCCCCCCCCCCCCCACACACACACACACACACACACACACACACACTCATTACAATATAACTTGGCAGGCAGCCATCAAAACACTGTTCTCTCTATACCAATGTCACAGTACTATGTATTACTGATCTATATTAGCTGGAAAAGGTGATGCTTTGGGGGAAACAGCTAATAATGCACCCCTGGGACCAGAGATGCCACTGAAGAGGATCCTGAAGTCTACCATGGATGCCGTGGGTCACCATGGACGTCGGGGGACCATCGGGGCACCACCGGGATACCAGTTAAGTATGAAAAAAAATCTGAACAAATCCCTTATCAAAATGCTTGTGGTCCCAAGCATTTCAGATAAGTGATACTCAACCTGTATGATTATTGTCATTATTATTTGGAATATACAGGGGTGATTCTGATTGACTCGCTAAGCAGCAAAAATATGCTGCTCAGCAAGCCATTTAACGCTGCCTGGCACCCGCACGAATGCTCACACACACACCCGCCACCATGTAAAGAAGACACATGCCTCCGCTGCAGGAGAAATCATTCAATGGTCATCGAATGGTTTCTCCTGCCTCTCCAAATAAAAGGGAGCCAGAACAAAGACAGGGTAGGCGAGGTAAGGTCATCAGATGCCAGCCACCCACCTCCGGCAGGTATCGGCCTGTCCATGTACCCATGGGAATGCCCAGCGTTTTCATAGGGATGCCCATAAAACACTGGTTATTCTCATGGCCCAGTGCTGCCACCCCAATCCCTTCCTCCCTGCTGTGAAGGGCCCGGTGAGTGAGAAACTCAACACGCCCATTCGCAGGCAGGGTTTGCACAAACTGCCAAACTGTCATTCAGATATTACCAGGTGTTTGTTCAAACCAGCCCAATCTGACAATCGATCTGTAGATGTATGGCCACCTTATCTCCACCTCAAATTAGCAATTGTGAGTCCAATTAATTGTAGATTGACCATCTTGTTGAGCTGGCCATATATCAGCAATGAATTGAGGCAATTTGGCAATTTTTGTTGATTGCCCTAAATCATGGTTGATGTATGGGCTTCCCCAATTGACTATTGCAATCAAAAAGTGATTGACAAGTGCAAACAAAAAGTGATTGCAATTGCCATTGCAGATTGCCCAAAATGTTGGACAATCTGCAATGAATTGAACTTGCAATTAATAATATGTGGTGGTGATTGGTCTTTTTTGTGACCATTTTTACAATAATTTTGGTAACAGTGCTTACAATAGGCCCCCATGCATCAGCAATCACACAAAAACTATTTGCAGATACTGAAACATTTTTGCTAAATTTTAAGATTCACCAATATATCAGTCAGTGCTCATACATTAGTGATATTTTTCAGTGATTTGCAGATTATTTTCAGAAAATATTTATCTGACAATCTTGAAAGGCAAGGGCGTAACTACCATAGGTGCAGGGGATGCAGCTGCTATGGGGCCCAGAGCTGAGAGGGGCCCACTTCGCCCATTAAAGTTACATGTGCTGTATACATTTTTCAGCATTAGGTGATAAATATGGGCCCTTCCAAACGTTTGCTATGGGACCCACAGGTATCTAGTTACGCCACTGTCAATGAAAGGCCTATCAGTTTACTATAAATAGTCTGCAAATCTGCTGATTACTACACTATGGGCCTTATTCTGGTTCACTCGCAGAGGCAAATTCCTTCTTAAATGGACAAAACCATGTGCATGGCAGGTGGGGCAGATGTAACATGTGCAGAGAGAGTTAGATTTGGTGGGGTTTTACTTCAAAGTGAGATCTATATTGCAGTGTAAAAATAAAACAGTCAGTATTTTCCCTGCACAGAAACAAAATAAGTCACCTAAATCTAATTCTCTCTGCACATGTTACATCTGCCCCCCTGCAGTGCACATAGGCCCTTATTGTAGTTGAATCGGAAGGATGCGTATTTCGGACAGGAACCAAGTGCTCTTAGCCCCGCCTACCGTGCGGATCACTCACACTGTCCGAATGCGGTAGGACGCCGAGCGTACGGACCGCGAGTGGATGTTTCATGTGAACACCTCCTCCATCTGTGGGAACCTCCCCCATCCTCTGATGGTCGCCGACCATCGAATGATGGACCGAGTGGTCAGGCAGCACCGAGTGCTCCAGACCACTCGGACATTTTTCCGTATAAAAAAGCAGGGATATGGGCAGGACATCTGGCTATGTCAGCTGTCCGCCCTCCACATGTGCGTCACGGCCACATTACCATACGTACGCCCAGCTTTTTCAAGGGAATGCCCATGAAACGCGGGGCGTACGCATATGGTAATGAGCCCAAACAGCCCTTCACGCCCCTCTCCACCCCCTGCTCGGATGGGTCCGTACAATCATTTTCTGCAAGGACCTCACGCTGTGTTCGTACGTGTGAGACGTTCGCACATGCGCAGATACGCCTCTGCACATGCGCAAACACCAAACATCGGCCATCCTTCCGCACTCAGAGCCATCCGACTCAATCAGAATGATACCACTTTCACATTGCAAAAACCTGCTTTCAACCCGATTTTCTAAACGTGTCTTAAAACTGGTCAAAAGCCAGTTAAACCCCTTTCATATTGCATGATGTAAAGGTTATTTTGCAGTTTAAATACCGTTTTGTACCTTTCAGATTCAACCCGTTTCACCCATAGAAAGCCATACAATGTATTTTTAAATGTTTTTTTCCTGCTTGTGGGCGGGGATCAAGTGTGGTTATCATTTGTAGCAAATACCGTTTCTGAGCTGTTCAGACTGCAGGGAAAACGGCTCAGAAACGTGTAGGATCCTGCTTTTAACACGTGTCAAAATACCGGTTTTCTGTAACCGGTAAATTGACAATGTAGCTTTCACATTGCAGCTGGAACCGTTTTAAAGCACTAAAAAAACGGCAATATACCGTGTTACAGCTGCAATGTGAAAGGGGTATAAGGGTCACGGTTCTGCCCATTTGAGAAGGAATTTGCCTCTGCAAGTGAACTAGAATAAGGGCCTATTTTAGCAATCCACAGCCCAAATCAATGTTTGCAAAGGGGTCATTGGGGGATCAGGGATTTTAAACATGCATAAAAATCGAATTTCCCCAATATCGGCAGGGAACTATACTTTATTACAAGCTTCATTTCCCTGATCCACCGACAAATCACTGATTGTCTGATGTATTATGCCCCGAAATCCAACATGTTGGACAACCTGATTTGCCAATCTCAATGACTTTTTGGTTGTAATCTGCAATCTGTAAAACTCATATATTGCAGATTTATTCATACAATAGTCTTTAAATCTTCAAATTTCACCAATTTGTTGCTGATGAATGAGGGCATAATCACTGCTATAGAGATTACAATAAAGTGGGGTATGGACAATTTCCTTTTTGAAGATCCAATATGAAGATCACTTATGCAAATCACTGGTAAATATCTGTAGTGTATGGGTGCAAAATGCAAGATTGGGAAATTGTACGATCATGGAAGAAATTGCAAAATCTTCAAATCATGGATTGCAGATTGCAAATTGCTAATGTATGGCCAGCTTTGGTCAATCTGCATTGGCGATTGCAATCATCAATTGGGGAAGTCCATAAATCACCAAGGTTTAGGACATTCATCACAAAATTGGCAAATTGACCAATCCATAACTGATGTGTAGGCAGCTTTACTTAATCTTGTGTTTATATTCCTATTATGTCATACCCTGTAGATGGCCACGTATCAGCAATGGTAGGGAAATCATCAAAAAGTTGTCAAATTGCCCCAATCCATCGCTGATTTAAACCCATTACCAATCTGCAATCCATGATTTGAAGATTTTGTAATTTTTTCCATGAATGAACATTTTCGCAATCTTAAACCCAATACACACTATGCAATAAAGACAGATCATATGCACAATAACGATATCATTAATGATATTATCATGCATATCATTCAGTGTGTGTACGAATGATAAAGATACATTTTTCATAAAACAAGATGGCTCGTGGTAAAGCAAAAAATTATATTTATTGTTTGAAATTGTTCAGTGTATATGCACTATATCGTTCAGTCTGTAGGTCTGCGGAGTTCAAGGGAAATAATTAATGATATCATTGTCTACCTGTTATCACATAGCGTGTATGACGCTTTACAATCTATGCCCATGCACTATTTTTGATCTTCACATTGTATCTTCAATTCTGAAAATGCCCATACACCACCGACTTGTAATCTCTATAGCAGTGATTGTCAGCAGTGGAGGAATTGTATGATTGTCAAATCCGTGGCAAAAAATACAGATCGCCACCATTCATAATCTATTGCAGATTGACCAACGTGTTGGTCAATCTGTAACGGCAATTGCGATCAATTTCTGATCACAATCATCAATTGGGGAATCCCATACATCAGCAATTGCCGTAATCCATCAGTGATACATGGTCATCTCTACTTTGTAGGATTATTGTATTTAGGAAGTTTTATGTGATCCAAAACTAATCCTGCATTGTATAGCTAAACATTCTGGAGAGAGACCTGGAACTGATGATATAGAAACATATACCCCAGGTTCCCAGCCATATACTAACATATTCACTACTAGGTGCCTATTTGCCTTAAGAGGTCTATACAACATACTGTCAGTAAGATGTGTTCTCTTCTGCAGGATAAAATGCAGCAGTCCGATCTCCTACACTCATTGTGTTCCTGTTACACCCCAGAAATTCTACTTCTAGTTATTGTTCGTTTGGCACTGGCTTTTTTTTTTGTATGTTTTATAGCAAGCCATTATGTATTCTGCGTGCACTCCAACCAAGAGTTTTCTCCAAATCTGTGTCAGTGGATTCCCAAGTAGTGATGTGTCAGACTGAGAAAGTAACTTCAGTGCCAGATTCTTTTATCCCTTACTTATTGTGTGCCTTCCAGCATTAAACTGCTAAGCTCCGGTACATTTCCAAGACTCCACAGCTTCCTCTAATTAGAGAAAATAGAAGGTAAAGAATCCTGCCCTCACATGTGTGATGTGCTCAGCCCACATCCAGTGCCCTCTAACCCACCCTGATACCGTGGAGTGGGGACGTGCTTTGCTTTGAGCTAAATTAATTTACAGGTCTGAGTAGTGATCTGAAACTGATACTTTAGAAATATAATAAAATGTATGGAACACTGTGCGCTGTTACACATCAGCAGTGCAAAAATGCCATGACCACATTATTCTGGTTGGACTGGAGAACCATATAAAGGGAAGTACTCCCTTGATTTCCTTTTTTTTTTTTTTTTTTTTTATAAATGTGCGTCCGAGGCTAACCGCAAGTTTACTCTTTGCCTATTTTGTAGTCTACGCAATCTATTCATTCGGGATCAACATGCTATGAACGCTCTATTTTATGTTCTGTTGTATTCTGTATTCCGATTGCAGAATGTATTATTTTATTATGTGTTGTATTGTATTGTGTATTCCGATTGTAGTGTACAATGTATTATTTTATTCTGTATCGTATTCCACTTATAGAATGTATCCTATACATTTTCCCAATGTCATCACAATTGTAAATAAACATAGTTACTGTTACCAAAAGCTGCAAGGGGGAATTAGCACAGTTTTAAATGTGTGAGGTTTCACTGGGCGCTGCAGATTACTTTTGGCGATCCAATTTTATCAGGATTTATGGTCATTTGTGCTGCTCCTCCCCGGGGAAATAATGCTTTGATGAATGTAATCCCAGGCTGGGGTCTGCCACATGCCCCTCTCCCCGGGAAGACAAAGAGCAGTCACTGCTCACCCTGCACCCACATTCTACACGGATGAGGGAGCCCATTTACAGTGTATTATATAGATAAATCCGGCTGCAGCGCTACACTGTACTGATTGTCCTCCACTTACATGTACTGCACTGAATACATCAAGCCCATCACTGTACCACCCAGCTAAGCACTGCAATAGCAGCCATTTCCCCGGAGCTTCTGTATATAACACGGTCTCCACCAGTCTGGAAATACTGAAATATTCCACAAACATGCACATAATTAACATTCAAATGATGGCCATGTGTCCTATCCGGCCTTATTATGATTTGTGAGTAAGGAGTATGGGTTATCCATCCCTGCCTGCCCCTCTCCTGCCAGCACACACACACACACACAATCCCCTGCTAGCCATTGAGATATAAAATCAGCCATGGGAAGCTGTAGACTCTTTATTTGAGATCTCTTTGTTCCTCTTGGCAGGCCAGGTCGCTGGATGCTCTTCTCATTGAAATCCTCCAGCAGCAGAATACACAGTGCTAAGACTTGACTATTAAGCTCACTCGCCCACTCTGAGCTTTTTCAATGGTTAGTCTTCTGTACACACAAACACATCCATGAAGTTAGTGAGATGTCCCAAGAAAAGGGTGTAGGCTGGGAGCAAGGGTCATGACATGTGGAAAATAAATCATTTCTGTGGGAACGAGCCTTAAATGCCTGATCCAGTAATTTATTCAGCCAGTCGTTGCCTGTTCATTTATGTGTTCATGTTGTTGGTGTTACTGTATTCTCCTGTTTATTATGCATGTATTTATTTATTTATTTGTTTGTTTGTTTGTTTAGATTGTAGAATGATATTACTGTATGCTATTATTTATTAATCTATCGGAAATATTTTGTTTCTGAATAATCACCAGAGATTGTGTGTAATGTTCAGTTACATCCATGTAACAGACCACAGTGCATGTATGTTTTATAGGTAATGTAGCCTGTGGTGTGACATGTAACTGATAAAAGTTCAGCAAACACAGAACCTTTATCACGTCTGCAGTTGGAGTTACTCTGTAGGCAGCAAATTCATTATAATATGTAGTGTAGTGAGGAAGGCGTTAGAAGCAATGTATTCACTCCTCCAGGGAGAAAGTCTATTAATCGTGTGTGGAGAGGCTAGCTCCAATCAATCATCATGTGTGTACTGTGACTGGCTTTCCTGGGTGTCTCTTACCATGGTCAAGTCCATAAGCAGAGAATACAGTACGTGCACGTTTGGATTGTCCTGTACAGCCATACTTATTGTAGAACTGCTAAACATGCTTATAGTAAAACTGCACAGCAAATAATTATATTACAAACAGCACTATTATCACATTGCTGCAAAGCATAATAATTGTGTTTTCATTGTACTCTTGTGTGTGTTAAATAAGAGAGTACCAAAAATATCATCAGGCTGACCCATTGCAGTTTATAAAACATGTGGCGACCAACAGCAAATACTGAAGATGATGATGATGATAAGAAGAAGAAGAATAGTAGTAGTACTGTACAGAGGAGTACTGTACGATATTGCTCACTACAGATTACTATGAGGTACTACTGCTTATTGTTTTAACGTCTACTAATATACTGTACTGAGGCACCGGTGCTATTATATCACCCTCAGCCACCCATACTGTAATGAGGCACTGGTGCTGTTATACCACCCTCACCCACTCATACTGTAATGAGGCACCGGTGCTGTTATATCACCCTCATCCACTCATACTGTAATGAGGCACCGGTGCTATTATATCACCCTCAGCCACTCATACTGTAATGAGGCACCGGTGCTGTTATATCACCCTCACCCACTCATAATGTAATGAGGCACCGGTGCTGTTATATCACCCTCATCCACTCATTACTGTACTTAGGCACCGGTGCTGTTATATCACCCGCACAATGCAGAGCACTTAGGGGCCACTGTAATTCTGTAATGAGGCACCGGTGCTGTTATATCACCCTCATCCACTCATACTGTAATGAGGCACCGGTGCTATTATATCACCCTCAGCCACTCATACTGTAATGAGGCACCGGTGCTGTTATATCACCCTCAGCCCCCATACTGTAATGAGGCACTGGTGCTGTTATACCACCCTCACCCACTCATACTGTAATGAGGCACCGGTGCTGTTATATCATACGCACAATACAGAGCACTGAGGGGCAACTGTAATACTGTAATGAGGCACCGGTGCTGTTATATCACCCTCAGCCACTCATACTGTACTGAGGCACCGGTGCTGTTATATCACCCTCACCCACTCATACTGTAATGAGGCACAGGTGCTGTTATATCACCCGCACAATGCAGAGCACTGAGGGGCCACTGTAATTCTGTAATGAGGCACCGGTGCTGTTAAATCACCCTCACCCACTCATACTGTAATGAGGCACAGGTGCTGTTATATCACCCTCTAGAACAATACAAAGCACTGAGGGGCCACTGTAATACTGTAATGAGGCACCGGTGCTGTTATATCACCCTCACCCACTCATACTGTAATGAGGCACCGGTGCTGTTATATCACCCTCACCCACTCATACTGTAATGAGGAACCGGTGCTGTTATATCACCCTCAACCACAATACAAAGCACTGAGGGGTCACTGATTAATGCTATATAATTGCCGCTAAACACAATTAAGTATTATATGTAACATAACTCCGAAACACAGAGTTTTAATGTACCACCATCACAATAGGAGTGTATAGGTGCCAGGGAATTACACCACCCCAACATACACACATATATACACACACACACATTCACACACACACATCCTTCCTCCTGGGAGATATTTGGTTACACATGACGGGCCAGCTCTGCAAGGTCTGACACTGCTTCCTTTCCAGCTGTACGTAATCAGCCTGAGATTGCACGGTAACCGCACATGGCACCTATGTAATCGTTACTTTTTATATCACTGAACCTTGAGAACTAACCAATAGCAGATTTCATTACACATCTTCCCATGTGGCATTTGTGGTAGCGTGTATCCTGCAGGAGAATACACCTACTAACCTATTCTGCCTATCTCTGTATCCTATAATGGCTCTTTATGTATCCGATACTGATTCACGGGCCACTTCTTGCCTTGAGCCAAAATATGACAGCTCTCCACTTAGCCACCAACTGTCACCTTATAGGTCACCTGCTTTTCTCTGATAACTATGCATCACATACCTTACAGATACTGCTGTGTCCACTATATTTTACACTAGAGACACACGGAGCCAATGGGAACCCAATTTAATAAATGTCACATCTTCAAATCAACTAAAGATAATGAATTTTACTAGCTCTCACCAATCCATATACTACTCATCAGATACAGTGTACTTTGTATCAAGATAATTATCCTCTAATGACAGTTGTCTGAGATACCATTAATGTACTATGGAAGCACTGTTTAAAAGACACAAAACCCTTTATTCGGTTATCACCCACTAGAGGTGAGACGACATTTATAATATATCACGAAATATACTGAAGTGGGGCACCACTGTCTCCCTTATCTTATCTCAATGTAATACAGCAGCATTTCCAACCAGACCACCAGTTAAACTGCAGCATTTACCTGTGCAATGTATAGAACAGGCTGTTGAAAAGTTGCAGAGGTGTGTGTGTGTGTGTGTGTGTGTGTGTGTGTGTGTATATATATATATATATATATATGTATGTATGTATGTGTGTGTGTATAATATATATAGTTTTAGAATAGCTTATTTGGGAATTCTAACACTGATTATGACTATTTGCGTCATTATTACACTGAGCATATGACTGGGGGAGCGTGGTACTGACGCCATTCTACGCTCACCTTCATCCTCTGTCCTGGCGCAAACTAATGGCGTATATCAAACTTTTTCACAGTATAAATTGTATGGAATTAAATGTAAAGTAAATTATTGAAAATTCCTGGAGTACAGGAGGCGTAAAGCATTGTTTCAGAAGGATTTTGTTTTTCTGCCGAATGGGTTACTTCTACTTCTAGACAAAGTATAACTTTTGTATCTGCAATAGTTATTCAATACATACTCTTCTTATATACATAAGACACATTTGAATAATATTATTATAATAATAATAATAATAATAATAATAATAATAATAATAATAATAATATAAACAGTACATTTTAACAATAGAATGCGTTAACAATGTAATTGGAATGTGTATGCATATTGATATAGTGTCGATAATGTTTAATAATACAAAAAACTATATTATTGAATATCTGCCAAAATACTAGATTAACTGTGAGTATAATAAACCAAAAGTCCACGGTCTACCTATGCATGTAATCTGTCACTAATTACTTAGGTGACATGGCACGAGATGACTATATGTTACATTTATAGAGACGTTAGTATGGCCGATGAGTCAGTTTCCATACTTTGTATAACTTTTACAAACTCAAGAAAAAGAGAATCTGAATTAGCCATCTGCACACACTTTACACTGAAAATGTATTTTATTCGATATAATACGGGATGGTTAATTTTCATAAGTACTAATACTTGTGGGATTTCGGAGCTTCTTACACGAATTGTGTGGTGCAAATAGTTTTCACAGGACTTTATTACAATAATAAAAGTAGAGTTTGAAATGTTTGAGAAAAAAAAAAATATATATATATATATATATATATATATATATATATATATATATATATATATATATTCCGAATGGAGATTTCCTAACATTTTCAGATTGATACATTGGGTTAAAGTTTAATAATTTTGAGATAGTTACTAAAAAGAATACTAATAAATATATATATATATATATATATATATACTT
Source organism: Crinia signifera (assembly GCF_055691185.1). NCBI lineage: Eukaryota > Metazoa > Chordata > Amphibia > Anura > Myobatrachidae > Crinia > Crinia signifera. The sequence continues at coordinate 262,176,451 of NC_139218.1, forward strand.
TTTGTTTGTTTTCTCAATTTAAGATAACTAACGACCAATTGCCATTTTCTATGGCAAAGATAAATAGCATTAATGTATTTTTTATTGTCAACTGGCATGGGGTATTTATCAAAGCTTGAGATACAATTGCGAGAGATAAAGTACTAACCCATCAGCTCCTACTGTAACTCGTTTTTCAAATACAGCCTGTAAAATGTAAATTAGATGATTGGGTAGTGCTTTATCTCTTACAATTGTATCTCTCTCCAATAATTGATAAATACTTCGATTAGTTGCAGATATATATATATATATATATATATATATATATATATATATATATATATATATATATATATATATATATATATATATATATATATACAGCTATTTCCCGTCAAATACATTTTCGATATATCCGATCAGGCAACAAAATAAATCCAACAAAGTAAGTTGATTGCAGCGAATAATAGCAAATATATGTAGAATTTGGAAACCTGTTTTTTTTAAGGAATGGTAACATATTTTACCAATCAAAAAACTATACCATACTAATTTACACTAATCGATATATTTCAGGAATGGGTTAATTAAATGTAGACAAAACTGAAAAAATAATACAGCTTCTCCCAGCAACTTAACAATAAGTGAATAATAAGTTTTCTGCCTGTGAGCTCAGCAGCTGCGCCCCCTGCCGGACAGAATATATCATCAGTACTTAAAGAGCACTTAAAAAGTTTATTTTGCTCAGCAAGCCGTATCATATAAAATTAAAGACAACCAATAAAATTACCTGGTGCGTTTTAAATGTAAGAAATCTAACACAAAATTAAGCTGGTTCCAACAAGTTAAAAGGATCTGCAGTGTGCTCACTGTAGCTGGTTCAAAGCTGAGCTCTTTTATCTAAAGCCCAATGCACAAACATATAGCTTAATGTGGCTAGTGTTCCTCCTTTTCTTTTCCTCTCTATGGCAACCGGAACGCTCTGCTCAGAAATGTTCCCTGTCAGGGAAACAAATGATGTTCGGGGAGCTGCTGTATCTGGCATCTGTTGCAATGGGGCACACAGAGTTAATCTCTCCTAAAGAAATCCTCTGAGTGTGCGTGCAAGTGGGGGTTCAAAATGCCCCTCAATATCCTTGTTTTGTATTATTATTATTATTATTATTATTATTTATTTTTGGATATTTATTTTTTGGCAACATCAACCCTAAAAATGGCAAAGAAAAATTAAGTGGACTGAACGTAATGTACTAATTAAGAGTGCTTTCTTGGGATGCTTGGTGTAATAATAATAATAATAATAATAATAATAATAACCAAAGTTAAAAGGTTCCCTGACCATTGTCACAAATTGAGAAGAAATGAAAAGTACAAAATTTAAAGTAATGGACCGTTATGTTGAAACCCCAGTTCTAGCTACCTATAGTTCTTCTGATCTATGCCCCCAGAAATGAGCTGATGCTGGAAAGGCCGCTCCAGTATTAAAAAAAGACAGCAAGCACCATGTAACCCTTCCATAGCCTCTTCCTTCTGGTCTTTTTTGCTGTACATTTTGACGTTTTCCTGAGACCCCCCTCAACACTACGAGATGAATCCCAGTCCCGTATCACCTTACTAGATAGTATACCAATTTCCACCCAGAGCATTTAGCAATGTCACTGTAAACAGTCTTTCACAATCGTTTTGTTAGACGACAACCGTTCATCGCCCACCCCTCACCCCCCTCGACATGAAGAAGGGTCCCAAAAGCCACAATACCCCAACACTTCTACATCCCACTATTTCCCAATTAATCCACAGTATGGATGCTACTTTTCTGTTCTAAATAATCTCATTTCCTTATTCGCTGAGGAGACGAGAAAGAAATGGCCCTTAAATCCAATCAATGAAAACCCAGCTCTAGAATAGCCAGTATTCTTTATAAAGAATAAAACAATCTCTGTATAGTATATACTGTATATGTGTGATCTATTTAAAAGAAAAACATAGTTGATTATTACAGCAACACATTAGAAAATCTATGGCTCTAAGACACACAGAGAAATGAAATGATACTTACCCACCAAATCCCAGTGGACAAGTAAGAATCAATAAATCAAAATATATATTTTTGTTGTGTAATGGGTGATACTGGGAAAGGAAGGCATTACTGGGAACGCCACCGAAGCGAGCCTGCTCAGGTCCCCCTTTGCACTGACTCCTCTGACAAGCTCTCCACTAGTCTATTATTTTCACCAAAATATATGAAAATTTATGCAAATGAAAATCAGCACTAACTGTTCTCCCCTTGTTATACTTTAGGTTGTTTTTTTTATGTTGTTTTTTTTTTGTCTCCAGACAAAACAATCGAATTGTATACAGGAGGGGGGTGGGTAGTAGAGGAGGGATTCAAAAAAAAAAACCTTCCCCAAACAAGTATATATTTGTGGTTGCAGGATGCATCCTTATATTTCCCTGTGTTATATGTACATCTCTCCCCTCCTGATTATCTTGGAGGTGGAAAGTAGATCTGTTTGCTAAGGAGCTATCACGTTGCAGTGGGCCACCTGAGACGCCTTTTGAAAGCTTGTACTGTGAAATTCATAGCAGTAATTTAGACAAAATCCTCACTGTATATTAATGAAAGCCGGCCCCATGGCACGGTTCCTATCCTCCCCATTCAGTGTAAACAAAACCACGAGACTCGCTCGCTTTTTTGAGCCGGATCCAAGCAAAATCGGCTGGAAAGGAAAACATGGGGCTCTGGCAGCGACTGTGTAACCGCCTGCACCTGGAGATCGCAGCTCTATTCAATGCGATCTGTGTTACATCTCCTCTGCTGGAGCCTTGGCAGGACACGGGGGAACAAAAACTCGTTGTGTGCAGATTTCATGTGAAAATTGCGCTTTGCATGTGTTGGAACTTTTAGACGGGTTGTATTTGTTTCTTTGTTTTGTATTTTTTATTATTATTATTATTATAATATTGTTGGGGGGGGGGGGGGATATGGAGAGTGTGTGTGTGTGGGGGGGGGGGGGGGGTATTATAAATGTGGTTCTAGCAGGAGATTCTCCTACAACATTGTGTGTGTGCCCCACCGCAGTTACTGCTCAACTCACCCATAATAGACTGCAGAGTAGCTGACGGGATGGTGATGCAAAGTCAGCTCAGCCCCACACTCACACACACATACTGCGGGGGGACAGTACAGCTAAGGAGGGGGGAGTGGTGGGGGCATGGAGATGCTACAAGGATAACGATGGCATCTTTTAGAATATAAAGCAAATACATGCACTGTCAGTGTCATATACTAATGCACAGCACGGTGACATATGCACAGCATAGATAGGGAGCCTATATATATATATATATATATATATATATATATATATATATATATACATACATAAATACATACATACATACATACATACATACATACATACATATACACACACATACATACATACATACATACATACATACACATATACACACACACATACAATAAACATATATATATATATATATATATATATATATATATATATATATATATATATATATACACAAACATATATACTTGTGACTTGTGATAGATATATGAACACACAACAGTGTGCCTGTGGATGAGATGTTCCTATTATCTGATGTTGCAGCTCTCAATGGCCAGCATACGTTGTGCATCCTTGTAGGATGCTCATTCAGGGAAAGTTTGGATGTGTCCGAGCACAGCAGTCTGGGATCAGATCCCTCAGGAGAGCTCAGTCCCCCATGTTTTGGTTGCCACTCTCCCTTTCTGTTCCTTGGATCAGTGAGGATGCCTGTGCTATGTTTCCGCTTGGTTGCATCCACCTCTCCCCCTCCTTTTAACTCTTTGGAAGTGTGTCAATAGAAAGCTGCCTAATATAATAGGCAAATAAATATATGCTGGGCATTGGAGTATGTTACGAATGTGAGATTGCATGTTGGACCTCTCCGGTGTCTGTGCAGTAAGTGTCCACTGCTTTGGTATTCTAATGGTCTCACTTAAGTTCGGATCAATAAAATGTAGTTTTCCTAACACATGGAGCATCTCTCCATAGAATATTGCCGACAAACAAACATTATGATATACTATTAGCCAAAGACCTTGTTGCTGTATAAATACTCTTGATGAGTATAAATACCAGCACAGTGTAGAGAAGGTACCTGTTTTAATTAGCCAGTAGTAATTGGTGACCTGGTGTCACTCCATGACAGCAGGGTTAAACCTGCAGCTGGAAACCTACATGGCAGCATAGACTATAGGAGGGTACAGGTGGTGCTATGTATAGTAGTATTTGGGGCACAGAGAATGCTATACTCTGTGACAGTGGTGGAGCATGCATTTCCTTCCCTGTGATGACATTCCCCATTCTCCTTGGCTTGCAGCTGGAAGTGACTGGGTGTTATTGGCTAATGGGGGACACACCAGTGCATATATAAGTCTGTGTATGCTGAGGGGTCCAGATTCCCAGCTTTGCCTAAATTAAAAGGCAGCCAATCGAAACGGCCGGAAGGAAAGGGGGGGCGCGTCCTGAGCCAGTCAGTGCCGAGGTGTCAGTCAGCCAGCGTGCAGCCAATCAGCGGGGGCCCTGCGCTCGGCTTCCTCGTATTTGGGATAGTGGGGTGGTGTGCGCGCTGCGTGCAGGGGAGACATTCTCCAGTCCCCGCTCAGTGAGGGAGGGACACACGCAGCTGTCAGAGGGAGACAGAGGGGGACGCTCTGCATGATCCCAGCCCGGGCAACTTCCAGCGGAGTTCCCTGCAAGCAGCCGAGCCATGGCCAGGCGCTGAGCGGCCCCAGGGGGCAGGAGGATGTACCAGGCACCGGGGCACCGGCTCTCTCCCACACTCCACAGTAACTTTGTGTGATGCTGCAGCCCGGGAAGTTTGGGACCTACAGAAGGAACTTGTGAGCGACCAGCCGGCAGCCTGCCCCTTCCATGCCCGGGAGAGAGGGCGCCCACAGGTGACTGCTGCCGGGGGACTACCGCTGTGCTGCTGCCGGGGGGACGCGGGGGCTGGGGGCTGGTTCTCTGTCAGTAGCAGCCGCTAACAGGTGAGCTGAGTGCTGCGGGGTGGAGGGTGGAAGCCCTCAGCTGGAGACACTGGGCTTATCCTCCAAGGACGAAAGTGCATCTCAAGGGGGAGCCGTACACAGGCTGCGGGGGAGGAGAAGAGGAACCCCCAAACCTGTGGATAGCAGCAGCGGGCAGGGGGGAAGCCATGGCCACGGCTGCTTCTAACCCCTACCTCCCCAGCAGCAGCATCCTCTCCCCGGGCTCCATCGTGCACTCCGACTCCGGGGGAGGAGGGGGGATGCAGCCGGGCAGCGCCGCAGTCACCTCGGTGTCGGGCGGCTACCGGGGGGACCCCACGGTGAAGATGGTGCAGAGTGACTTCATGCAGGGGGCGATGGCTGCCAGCAACGGGGGGCACATGCTGAGCCACGCACACCAGTGGGTGACGGCGCTCCCACACGCGGCGGCGGCTGCAGCAGCGGCGGCGGCGGAGGCAGGCTCTCCCTGGTCCAGCAGCCCGGTGGGGATGAGCGGCAGCCCGCAGCACCCGCAGCAGCAGCAGCAGCAGGACGTGAAGGGGGGAGCTGGGAGGGACGAGCTGCATCCGGGGGCCGCCCTGCATCACAGACCGCCTCACCTCGGACCTCACCAAGGGCACCCGGGCGGCTGGGGCGCTGCAGCCGCTTCCCACATCCAGTCCATGACGGGAGGCTCCCAGCAGCAGCAGCAGCAACAGCAGCAACAGCAACAGGCTCTGCTCTATTCCCAGTCCGGGGCTTTCACTGTGAACGGTATGCTGAGCCCTCCTCCGGGGAGCCAGAGCCTGGTGCACCCGGGCCTTGTCAGGGGAGACACGCCAGAGCTGGGGGAGCACCCCGGCCACCATCACCACCATCACCACCAGCAGCAGCAGCACCAGCAGCACCACCAGCAGCAGCAACAGCACCACGGGGGGAACAGCCACGACCCCCACTCGGACGAGGACACCCCGACCTCCGATGACCTGGAGCAATTTGCCAAACAGTTCAAGCAGCGCAGAATAAAGCTGGGCTTCACCCAGGCGGATGTGGGCCTGGCCCTGGGCACCCTCTATGGCAATGTCTTCTCCCAGACCACCATCTGCAGGTTCGAGGCGCTGCAGCTCAGCTTCAAGAACATGTGCAAGCTCAAGCCCCTGCTCAACAAGTGGCTGGAGGAGGCCGACTCCTCCACGGGCAGCCCGACCAGCATCGACAAGATCGCCGCCCAGGGCAGGAAGAGGAAGAAGAGGACCTCCATAGAGGTCAGTGTAAAGGGGGCACTGGAGAGCCACTTCCTGAAGTGCCCCAAACCCTCGGCGCAGGAGATCACCAACCTGGCGGACAGTCTGCAGCTAGAGAAGGAGGTGGTCAGGGTCTGGTTCTGCAACCGAAGGCAGAAGGAGAAGAGGATGACCCCGCCAGGGATCCAACAGCAAACGCCAGATGATGTCTACTCCCAGGTGGGCACCGTGGGGGCTGACACACCGCCCCCTCACCACGGGATGCAGACTAGTGTGCAATGACTGGAGTGGGCACCCAGCAGCTGCCTGAGCAGTGAGGCCACGGGAGAAATCCACCATACACACCCACACTCACCCAGACTGCTCTTTTTTTATAAATAGACACATAAATATTATATATATATATCTATATATACAGACAGACATGGATAAAACACTCACTGATACAGGGCAATTCGAGCAATTACATTGATATTGTGGCACCTGGGTGGACAAGCCTAGTGCACCAAAACTGCAGATATTTCTTTTTAATATATATTATATTTTTAATATTGTTTTTATTTGCCTTAGGACTCCTATCCAGTTTCAGAAATGAGAAACTCCTATGCCACCTTACTATAGATCACTATCCAGCTAGGATCCAGTCGAGTTGCCCACATCACCACCTACACAACAACAAATAATAACATCGGGTGACTGAAGGGTGTCTTTTTTTTTTTTTTTGTTATTGTTGTTGTTTTTTTAACTCAAGAAAAGATTTATGTCCTCTACCCGTGATTTTATGAAAAGGGAAAAAAAATTAACTATTTGGTTGCTGCCTGGAACTTGCTGTATCCATTAGCCTTATACCCATGGCTAGTAGTCATAACATTGCCAGTGCAAGAAAATATATTCAGGAACAGAATGTGCTCATTCCCACCAAGCCAAGCAATGAAATATGCACATAGCACTACAAGTGACTTTACAGAAGCAAATAAATACATTGGAATACATTTCTCCTGAGCAAATAAGCAGGGCACAAACAACCTAGGACAGACGGCCAGCTTCCTGAACTTTATGCTTCAGTTCCTACCAGCCACAAGTGTACAGAGGGGGAATCATTTTAAGATGTCAAAAAGCAAATCCTATTTTTCTCGTGGCTCTTTCTAAACATTTTGAACCCCAACGTTTTGACCCCTGAGATGTTTTTTTTATTGAATCCCAATGAACTCTAAAAAGTAAAAAAAAAAAAAAAAATGGATTTAATAAGTATATTAAAAGAAGATTCTTATCCTCTATATCTGCACTTACCCCAAACTACATCTCTAAAAAAAAATCCGTTGCCAACCGTGAGGATTAGATCACTCGATACTGCGATTTCCAAGCAGTGTTTTTGGTAGGTTTTAAAAAAAAAAAAGACTTAAAAGAAAAGACAGCACTAAAAAAAAATATTAGATCAATAACTGATCTAAAAAAAATTGCTTTATATTTTCATCAAATGACTTCTTTTAATATTTTATTCAGAATACCTATGAACTGCTGCAGAACGGTAATTTATTTTTCCCCAAAAATCTTGTATTACGTGTTGTTTTTTATTTTGTTATTTTTTTTGGTTGTTTTTTTTTTTTTCAAACGAGCACAAATCATAATTGAAAAAAGAAATATGGACAGGTTTTAATGGTCTCTTTTGATGTGATCATTTGATTGTAATTTAATTTTAGTAGTGGTTCCGTAAGAGATGATTGAGAAAATAAATTTGTTAGAATGATAAAGATCTGTGTGTGATGCATATAAAAAAAAAACTATTGATGTGGCTAAAATGATTACAAAGAGGGCAGGTCCTTTAAATGTTATTATTATTATTTTTTTCTAAATAGTGACACTGTGTATGAGATTTTACCATCATTAACCATCATTACAGTTTTATCAGTCACTGCCAGCCTGTGTTGTCTCCCGTAACTTCTTCATAGTGTCAATGCCCTTGTGATTAGAAATAATTTGAAATTGAACGGTATATCTCAATGAAATATGCCTTAGGACTGTTTACCGTTACTTTGTGTTTCTCCTAAATCTGGTTACCATAGCATGATGTCTCACCAAACACCCATCTGAGCAAGGCAGGATTATTGTGTGTGTTACTGTAAACGTTATGTTAAATGAATCACCATGCAACACTCAGGTCTGTATTTTTTTTAATGACTCCTTCCACGCTGCCGCAGAAATAATGTCTTCTATACTTAGTGTCATTCAAATTGGGTTATATTGTAGTTTAGCATTTATTTTCCCCTTTTCCGATTGTGTGTAGTGAATTCTTTTCACTAGAATAAACCTATTGCACTGCTCTTATATCTATCATATCATATACATCTGCTCCACATTGAAATAACTATTTGACTGCAATCTGCGGCACCTAGGCCTCCCGATTGTTGTTGTTGTTGCCATACATACAGTATACCCTGTATGCGTGCTGTTTTTTCCATGTTACATTATTGCATTAAACAGTGTTATCCTCCATGCAGTGAAACCACATACAGCCTCCCTTCACAGGCCTCATGTCATTGGTGGCAGTCGCATACAGATAGATCTCATTGTTCTGAGAAGCTTTATTTTATATCTCAGGGTGACAGTAAATTCCCAATTTCGAAACTCCGTGGGGATCTTCATGCATAGAAATTGACATGACTATGACAATAATACTAGTGTAGTGCAGTAGTGCAGTAGTGCTTTCTGTGTCTGCTGGCGGTTTAGGAACAGTGTACATTCTTATTTTAGTTTTTATTTTATATATTTTTTATTATTATTATTATTTGGACTAGGGTTAACCCCTGTGTATGTTTCCCAGCTGCCTGACTGTTAGGATGTGCTCCTTATTCACACGTGGGCTCCAATCCTATTTTTCACACATGAACAGTGGAGGTTTATTAAGACAGGGAGTCGCTTTATTTGAGCATTTAAGTGACTGGATCCAGATAGGCACCATGGCTGCCTGGTTTTTCTGGCCTCACATTGTTGTGTGCTGAAGGATTTGTGAATCACACCAGCATGCCTGTGCTGTGACTGTAATGTGGTGCTTCCAGCAGAATTACTCTGGAGGTTATTCTGCTCTTTTGCCAATGATTTCTGCAATAAGGTCACACTATCCTTTGTATTTGGTTTTGTATAGAGAAAAGGGCAGGGAGCTGGGAGTACAAAAGATTGATGGATCTAGTGGTATGTGGCGTTTTCTGTAGTTGCTCCCATCATGGTTCTGTAATAGACAATAGATTGCTTCTTCTGTTGATGTTATTTTGGCTCTGCCAGTATAGCCGTCAGGTGCCTGGCAGTGTAGTGTAGGGCCAGAGACTCCCATTTCTTCCTTCCCATCTCTATGCATACATAGCCCATGGGTTCTGCTTATATATGAAAGAGACCTTTCTTTCTATGTGATGGATATAAGTGGAGATCAGCGGGCTAGGTGGTATATCTCCCCATGATGTGCTGTGATAAGTCTCTCTCCTCCACCCCCTCCCCCCAGCTCCACACTATACAGTATATGTCTGATAATGAATGATTTGTAATGACAACTGTAGAGATTCCTCTACCAAATTATTGTCTACAGTTTTTCCAATAACTGTAACTTGATTTCATATTACTTTTTTTTTATTTTATTTTATTTACATTTGTTTTGTTCCCTTAAATTATATATTTGTAACCTATTTATCTTGTTAAAACATTTTGGTTGTATTTATCCGTTTATTTTCATAATAAAATAGCCCTTTCGAGGTAAATGAAATGAACCACCGGGCACGTTTGATGTTTTTTTATGACGTTGGCAGGGCCTGGCACAGAAACAGTGATGTCATGCTTGCTACAGAGTATATATTACTATTTATGACCACACGTGCTTGGAGATACAGAATGCATCTCGTTTCCAATGAGAACCGGAGCTACTGTAAGCTGCTATGTTTTCATAAGAGAACCAAGTCCCGTGCTCTAGAAGGCTTATTTATAGCACCCATGTACACTAACACTCATGAATTGTACATGTAAACATGCGTGTGTGTGTGTGTGTGTGTGTGTGTGTGTGTGTGTGTGTGTGTGTGTGTGTGTGTGTGTGTGTGTGTGTGTGTGTGTGTGTGTGTGGGTGGGTGTGTGTGAGAGAGATAATCAATAGTGGAGTAAGGAGATGGATATAGATCTAAGGGGGCTTGTAAAGACTTTAGAGTCAGGGAGTGAAATGCAGCAGTGAGTTGATAGATTAAGGTATTCATCTTGCTGTAAGTGATGGGGACTAGGGGGCTGCCATAGACGCAGACTATAAGGATTTGAGCTCTGTGTGTGTGTGTGTGTGTGTGTGTGTGTGTGTGTGTGTGTGTGTGTGTGTGTGTGTGTGTGTGTGTGTGTGTGTGTGTGTGTGTGTGTGTATCCATCCTGATCGTCTATGTGGAGTGTGAGGAGGGGGTCAGTGTGGTGACGCCATGACTGGCAGCTCCGGAGGAGGCTTTGACCTTGACATTAGAAAGGAAATCATTCTGCTCTTCTGTATAACCCTTACACGCAGGGGCGACACCTCACATAGGGGGTGCAGGGTGCCCAGGGAATATATCTTGCCACCTTTCACCACTATTTATTTCACACATGCTCAATGCAAATTGAGATCCCCATATGTTTGGTTAAAGTGATATTTCGCCTTAAAATGCATCATCTTTACATCCTCTGTTAGGTACAATTATACACCAGATGGTAAGCGCAAACGCATCTGGAGCCTAGCCGCACAGGTCACACGCGTCCGCAGTGACAGTATGTTGTAATATTACAATAAAAAAGGAGAGATTTTAATAATTCAAATCATTGATATTTAATATGAAAGCTTCCTGGTATGCTTCATTTAATTGCTTATAGGTAATGCGGTATAATCAACTTTAATCAAATGTAATGTACAATCTAAAACGCAATAGGCACAGATCAAAACAAACAATGTAAGTATAGATCTCCCGAGTCTGAAACAGTATAGGTCTGTAAGCAAATTCCAATTAGTACAAGAATATGTTAGAACCACTATACTAGCCAACTTATAATCAATATCATATATCTGAAAAATAAATATTCCTATTCAAACAGTGAGCAATGGTTATTTAGTTGAATAAACCTTACAGTTATACTGTATGTATTCCTCAAGCTGTGGCTTCAAGATGAATCTTTGGCTTCGAAAATCATCTGCATGATGCAAATGTCATATTCGTATGTGTGTGTTTGTGTATGTATGTATGTATGTATGTATGTGTGTATATATATATATATATATATATATATATATATATACATATATGTGTGTGTGTATATATATATATATATATATATATATATATAAACACGATGCATACTGTGTGTATGTGTACGTGGTGTGCAAGCGAGCGCATGTGTATTATGTGTGCAGAACATAAGATTCCTAGGATCTGATTGGCTACTTGGAACCATCAATAAGAAAGCACATCTCCTGTATATCACTCCCTTGTGGCTATTTCCTACTGATCTGTACCTGCAGCGGTTTGTGCTTTTAGTTCTTTCACACGGTTTTTCTGAGTGTGTGTGGGCTTTGTACACCTGTACATGTCATTGCAGGTCTGCTGTGCAATACTGCCAGGAAGATTTATTTTCCTATTGGTGGACATAGGATTACTGACTTCTTATGTACAATTGATATATTATTTTTAATTGCAGAAATTTATTGGCTCCATAAGTACAATATGTATATTTATCAATCCTTACTCCTCTCCCACAATACAATGCATTAACGTCCTACACACACATTTTATGTGGCTTGTACACAATAGTCTCCTCCAACTCTCATCACACTTCTTGTGTGCCGACCTGTAGTTTTGGCCTTTAAATAGTTTAGCTATCGATTCTTCTCGCTGTGTAGAAAGTAACATATCGTTAATAAAAATGGCTTTGGCATTGGTAGCTATGGTTAACACTGTCGCAGTTACACAGCTGTGGGGTCTTGCTCCACTAGACAGAGTATTAACAGGTTTTAATCAATATTTGACCTTTTTCTTCAGCACTATAAGACCGAGAAAAGGGGAAAAGGCAAATAACTGTCACATATTTCGTCTCGATCATAGCACTGAGTGCGAGTTTACATTTCAAAGTACACACTGTGGAACCACTGGCACCTCAGAGACACTCAGTGCCTGTTAATGTGTTCTTGAATATTGTGTATTAAGTTAAAGTAAGCTGAATAAGCTAACCAGAAACCTGTAGTTTGTATATAATGGAACTACAAGTTCCAGCACGATTTGGTTGAAAGATAAAGCGTTTCCATATCCATTGCTCCTGCTGAGCTGCATGTTGACTTAATGTTATATATTAGTGTGTATATATTAATATATATATATATATATATATATATATATATATATATATATAATCAGTTAGAACATGTGTTATATCATATTGCTATGTCCCTTGACACGATTTAGCCATGAATTATATTGATATTGTTTTCCATAAAGTAATTACTAGTGACATAACTGGCTTATCCATTCATTTTGTTAAATCGACCGCAGCCACCTATATAGGATACCTGTCCCATTTTCTGGGGAACACCTGTAGGACGTTTGACATTTAACCATAGCTGATCATATACTTGGGAACCCTGTACTGGAGAACACTATGCAGCCCTCAGAAGTTGGATCAGTATAGTCAGCAGATTATCTGATACTTAAGATATATATAAAAAAAACTATGAGCAGAGAAACATTGGAGCATGCTTATACGTGTGTGCTGATATTCCTGCATCTATAGCCCGACACAGACACAGTGGGTACCATACACCTATACAAGGCGTCACTCAGCTGCTGCTGCTGCAGACCCACAGGTGACACAGAATAGCACGCTGCTTACCCAAATATTTAAATTTCGCGGATGAATTGCCATCCACTAGTTGCTTAGCAACTCCATTCCAGCAGAGCTAAAAATATGCAAGCTTTCTGTATTGTCATTAATAAAAATGCTCTGTGACACAGCACCCTGCATTTGGATTACTGGCTATAGACTAGTGTAAATTCGCTCCACATTACAGAGCGGAACATGCTGCCACTGCTCCCAGGGATGCATGGAGAGCAGTATAACTATACACAGAACAACTGAAGCCACAGATGTGTCCTGGTAAGGCAGGAATTACTGTTACATGACTTTCTTACTGCTTCATATGCGCCTGTACTTGGGTTCTGACGCACCCGCGTGTACATTATTGGTGCGGTTGGGATGCTGACAGTGTTTAGGGGTGTAGGGTTACCCCCCAGGATTTATGCATAGCGATGGCATAAAGGCTTGTCTTGCAGGTTGCTGGCATGAATCAGTTGCGGACACAGATCATTGTAAAGTGAAGTCACACTGAGGTGAATGGACAATGTGGTGACCTTTGTCTGTACCACCTGCTGTCTGTATTCATGTTCAGTTCCCAGCAGTTGGGGCTGATGTGGCCTCTGGTGTCAGAGATGATAGCTGGTCACTGCTTATCCTGCTGCCAGTGTGCCCTACCTCCCTGCCAGCAGGCAGAGAAAGCGGCTTATGGGCAGCCTCAGTATTAGTACTAGGCACAGGGGAAACAAGGTATATAGTGAATATACAGGGAATATTTTAGTGTGTGATTTCATCTCACAGACTGGCAGATGAAAATATGAATTTCTACTTAAAATGTATACATAAATTAGGTTTAATGTCATTTGTTGGGATCGTTTGTATAAACCAAATACACCAGCAAAAATCCGGCCAATGGTCGAGGGCCCTCTAATACCTGAGTAATATTTTCATACGTTCCCACTAACATATGCATGATGGATGAATGGATGGATGGATGGATAGATAGATAGATAGATAGATAGATAGATAGATAGATAGATAGAAGTATTGAGTGTGTGATCTACATTAGTTCTTCCCCAGAAAAAGTTACATTCCAGGACTTGTGTTATTGCTTCGAATTAAATGATGTAGTTTATATTTTAAAATACAAGTAAACCAAAGAGAGACACTTGTACTTCCACCAAGGCTGTAGGATGGGCAGCAAACTATAAAC